>NC_051225.1:36520757-36705757 GCF_015220715.1 Pygocentrus nattereri
TGCTTAATTCACTCTACTTATTCCTTAATAAAGACAATTAAAACCAGGTAATGTCTTGATAAGGCTGAGTAAGAGCTTTAAGGGGATTATAGCATCTCTCTATACTGGATTCTTTCACTAATGTGTCTTTAAAAAGTGATAAGATTTAATTAGACCTATAAAAGTGAAAACTAATGTATAAACTTTTGCAACTTCAGTTGCCAGTGGGCTTTAAAGGATTAAAAAGAAAGAAGGACGAGCCTTAATTTGCTCAACGCCACTTAAGCAGCCCTGTATCAGTTCACTGGCGGGCTAGGAAAGAGTCTGAAATCTGATCACAAAGCTTTTGCAATACATTTACCCCAAAATGTAATAAATATTGGATGGCTGAACACAGTAAAGCATACATTTTATGGATACTTTGGTGTTATATCACTGTACATCACAGTATGAATGTGAAGATTTGGTCGTGTGGTTTTGGAAAGTGAGGGATGCAATTTGCGCAATGCTATATAAGCATATAAGCTTCCATTGCTGGCTAAATTAGCCTCGTAGCTCCTGGGCAAAACTAAAGAAGTTCACACACCAGCCATGGGGGAAGATTGTGTACCACAGTTTTAAGTCTGATTTATTGCTTCGACTATCTCAGGTCTAAAAAGGCTGGACCCCTGTTCACACAGCAGGCAGAAGTGTGAGCGCTGCCTGGAGCGGAGTCAAAGCCAGCTGACCTGCAGACGGGCCCAGAAACCCATGATGCGGTCCTGCAGTGAGGGTGCCTACAGTCAGCGCTGTGCACCAGCCAGCACCAATACACTGCCCTATCCACAGCAAGAGCACATCATCAGGGTACACAGCATGGATGCTTCAATTACAGCCAGTTGTGAAGTTCCAGCCAATGGCAGATTGTCTCCAGCCTCGTTGGCAGATGATGACTACAATGTCCCCTATAACTCTCCAGCGAACTTTGTGGGCCAGCAGTCATTAGAAGTGGCGGTTGGCAGGGCAAGAGGTTTCAAGGCCAGACCACGCTCTCTTCCGCGGCGGTTCTGCAGGAGGCAGGATGTCACCAGCGAAGAGGCGTTGACTGACTCGAGTGGTTCCAGTCGAGGTTCTCCACAGAAAGAGGAAGAACTGCTGCATTCACAAAGCTACTGCCAGGTAGGACTTTTGGTTTGCAGACTTTTGAACATTGGTCAAACATTTGCTTAGAGACAAAGTCAAACTTTACTTTCTGTTCCTGAATTTTACTCTGACTATTGAAATCTGGCTGTAAGAAATATTTTTTAAACTAGTTCTAAGTATAGTGCTGTCCCAGAAGAGTAAATATGTTAAGTATTAAGTAATGGTTCAGAGGGTTTCTGTAGCTTTTGTGTGGTGTACTTCTGCATTTGCTTAATACCATCAGAAAGAAGGATGTGGCAAACTGAGACAAGTGGATTGCCCATAAATGGTAGCTGAGTGAAAAAAGGCGTGATTTGCACAACTGCTACCTTCAAAGCACTGCTGTACATAGCGTTGGGTCTCTTTTCCTATTCATTTACATATTTACACCTCATGTCATATTTACAGTCCACAAATTATTTGTACTAATACGTCTCTGTATACAGACAGAAACCACAAACACTAATGTTTGTATATGCACTGCAAATAGGCCTTAATACGCTGTACTGCAATAAAATCCAGCACTGTAAATAATATCACTGTAAAATTACAGACATTCATTGTACCATATCAAAAGTAAGAGTAAATATCAACTGTGTATTATCATCTGCACGAAGTTCACTGTGATGTCATTTACTGTAATAAGCTGTGAATAAATTACAGTAATTCCCTGTATTTTTACCTAACATCTAAGTGATGTAACTCAGTAGACAGTAATTTACTGTAAATTTACATATGAAAAATGACATATTTGAAAGTAAATACACTAAATTAACATATTTCTTTCAGTTTTTGACTGTATATGCACAAAATATTTCAAATAAAGACATTTAAAATGCAAATACTCATTTTACAGACATTTTAACTTAAACTTTCAAAGTCTTTAAAATAAAACCTGAAGCATCAAAATAAAAGAATCTATTTTTTTTTATGTCCCATTTTTTAACTCTCAGTTGCTGTCATATTCCAAAATGCAGTGAGGTACATTTCAAAGTCGACCTTGCAGTAACTTGTAAAATTATTAAAGAAAACATATTAAGATGAGTGGATTTCACAATAAATTATGAATACAGTATTTCACTGCGAAAAAAAATTGTGCTACATTACTATAATATACAGGTAAAGGTGCAAAAGTATAATACGGCAATGCTTTACAATGCATTACAATAGCCAGTAGTGCCACATTTAAAATGCTCTATTAAAAACTATGAATGCATTGATTTTTATACAGTGTATCAGATACAATACAGCACAAAATCCAGTTTAGCCACATGCATGGCAGTAAAGCCATTTTATCAATCTCAGCATGTAGAACTGGAGCTTTCTATGAGCTACCATGTTTCCTATCACTGTATAAAAGATGCAAGAGGCTTTCTTTCTTGCTAGATGCTTATTTTTTTTCCCAAGGGAATGTACAAGCTCATTCAGAGCTCTATTCACATCAATATGAGCTGTTCCGTTTAAACAAATTTGAATAAATTGCTTAAACAAGTTTTCTTATTCACAATGTAGTTTGTGACACAAACTCAGTAAGAATCGCAGATGTTTTGACTTTATTCGAACACATTCTTTACATATCAGATCAGATATATGCAACAACAGTACTTTGAAGTCGCTTTATTATTGGAAAAGAGTAGGTAAAAAGGCAGAAACAGGTACTTTTTCACTAGCCTTAAAGGGTAAAACAGGACTACTAATGCTCTCCTTTCAGTGAATAGTTTGTGTCCATTTAGACTAATATATATTGTATGATATATATTTATACTTATTCCTCTGTCTTTGGTCTCTCCACATGATACTAGTTTTTCTGCAGTGTGTACAAGGCTTTGAGAAAGATCTCAAGGCTTCTGTTTAAGAATGTACGTGGGATTTCGATACTTCTTCTTTCCGGGTGGTGAATGTGGTGCACGAAGACTTTGAGATTGCAAAGATTTATTTGTGACATATGTTTCCTTACATGATAGAGCATCATGGTTTAAATGTAATTCTAGGATTGGTGTTTCCTTTGTGTTGATTCCCTTGTGTTGGTGGAAGTGCTTAGCATGGGGCATGCTTCTGGAGTGTGTGGTTGGATTGTTGGTGTCTGCATCAGTGGTGCATGTTGCAACGATGGCAAGCAGCTATATTTCTACACCTTTGTAAAGGCTGTGCATGAAGTGTCGAGATCACCCAACCATTTCCTGTTTGTGTGACAGGAAGCGAGCGAGCGTTCAGAAGGAACTAAAACAGCACTCTCTGAACCTGCCGCTGCTGGTGTGAGTGAAAATACACACAGGGAGGGCAGACAACACAGAGGTATGCTGTAAATTTTAATGGTGTGCTTGTGTTTATATGTTGTTGATTCATGAATAATCATGTTATAAATAATTCCAATATCAGAATGAGATACAAAACGATATGCTTGTGTCAGTGTCAGATGTGAAACTGATTAAAAACTGAAGTAAACTGTAGTTTCCATACGAATTCATAGCATAATGAGGATGATATTTTTTCATGTACATGAAATGGAAACTCCGCTGTTTCAGTTTCCAAGGTTTGCTAATTTGCCAAGTTTTGCTGTTTGATATGTTTCAGACTCAGAGACTTCCATCCACGTGAGCAATTCATCTAAAAGAACCGGCCTGAAACGTCAAGGCCGTGTTGAGTTAAGCCCTGAAGAGCAAATTGACCCCTGGGTAAAGCTAGCTGTTAGTCCAGAGAAGAACCTGCACCATCCTAAAACCATGAGTGACTACAATGGGAATAACGAGATTAATGGTACAGAATCAGAAACCACAGATGACATCTCAAGCTCGAAGCCAGAGGAAACCTCTGGTGCTAAAAAGGGTCCCCCAGTGGCTCCAAAACCTTCCTGGGTACGCCAAAGCCTCAGAAGCATTAAGTCTGGGAAATCGCCAGCGGAGGCTTTTAAACATCCAGACAGCAGGAGCCAAGATGCTGGAAGGACCTTTGGCGTTAGTCTGAGAGCCACTTCGTCAGCAGGGAATCTATCAATCAAGCAAAAGATCAGCTCATTTGAGACCTTTTCTAACACTGATGGAGGAGAGCGGACAAGCAGAAGACTAGCTCCACACTCATCCCTTCCTTTGACGGAAAAAAGTCAAGCACGGGTTGAGAAGGCACAGCCTGTAGATGTCAATAATGCAGGGAGAAGCAGAACCTCTGTCATCAATGCAAATGCCAATGACAAACCTTCTCAACCTGACACTTCTGAACCACCTCCCACCACCGAACTGTCTTCAGAAGTAGAGCAAACAACGCCCGAGAAAACATCTTCAGAAAAAGATCAAACAACATCTGAAGTAACAGAGACATGCGATCCAACCACAGTTGAAAACCCCTCTGAGGAATCCACAAACCCTCCAGAAGAGATTCCGTCAACAGCCGAAAAAGAGGAAGAAGCAAGTGCTCCTGAGGAAGACTTGCCTTCTGTCGGGCATTGCCCCAGAAGGTCTAGCAGTTCTAAAGATCCTCCATCAGAAAAGCACTCATCTTCAGAAGATCAAGCAAGTCATCCTGCAAGCTTAAGAACCAGGAGCCTACCCTTGAACACCAACCCTTCGACAGATGCCCACAACCAAAGTGGTCTGGAGGGGGTTTCTCTAGAGATCATTCTCTCCTTCAGCAACCAGGTGTCCCATGCCTTGATGCGGTCCATGCAATCCCTTCCACAATCCCCCTGCATAAAGCTAGGCAACCCCTGGAGTGCCCCTTCTGGATCATCTCTTTCAAACCCTTCAGAAGAAGAAGTCTCTTCAGCTGAGAAGCCTCCACAATCCCCAGCACCAGACAACAATGACAAAGGCTTCTCTGTGAGGTATGCCTTGCTTTCAAGCTTTGCCAGAAGCATGTGGAAACTTTGCATTTCATAAGATAAGGTACAACTGCAGTGTAGGTTTGACAAAATGACCAGATGCTGAGGCTACACTTTGGGCATTGTACACATCCTTCATCTTGTGTGCAATTGGCATGCTAAACATATAAGATTCTTTGATGTGAAACCAGAAGAGGAAATGAAGCTTGGCTGCCTTAGACTGATACAACAGACAGACTTATCTAAAGTTCCTGTTACTAAGATAACATCATGCAAGCACCAACCACACTATTGCTACACTAAAGGAAGGCAACTTTATCTTGAAGTAAATGAAATCTTTAGAAGAATGCTTTGAAATGTAAGCAACCTGCACAACTGAAATGCAAAAGAACTCAAAGCTTGGGATTAAAGTTTAGTTTTGCACAGGGAAGGTTCTGCATTAAGTCATAGATCAATAGCTAGGACAAGTCTTTTACTAATTTTCTGCTTTACAGCCTGGCTGAACTGAGAGAGCGCACTATTGAGAGAGGAGAAGAGCGCGAGAAAGATGACGGTGGACTTGAACTACCCCTCACCACACCCTCTGCAGTGTGCGCCCAGTCATTGATCTCAGCACTTCCTCCCCAAGAGATCCAGCGGATGATCCAGGAGGTCAAGGACCTCGATGAGGACACCCTAAAGGTGAGTCTAATTTCACAGTGATGGGATTGAAGGGAGAAATGGCATCTGAATCAAGTAAATTCAGTGCATTACTTGAGTGCATAATTATGTGTATAACATTAAACATGCAGCCAGCTGATGTCTGTTGTTGAATGTTTCTCCATCCAGTTCTACTTATTGCATGCATATGTATAGTAACCATGGACTGGGCAACACTCCAAAAGTTTGTGTGTATTGTAAAAATAATTGAAAACGGCTGTTCTTTTAAAGTGTTGGCTTATTATTCAGTAATGAAACAGCTATGAAGATGATCTGTAAGTTATATTATGAACACAAAGAACTGACTATTTGTCTAATCAACAATCCAAACAAGCAATCAATCAAACTCGAATCTAACTTCACAGAGTAAGACAACACAAATAAAAGAAGTTTAGATTAAAAAAGGAGCATCAGTTCAAATCTCACAAACATTTCTGTGCTGTTCCACTTTGTAACTCAGTAACCGGAGAAATTTTGACCATTTTTAGTTGATTTTTAGTTTTATTTTTAAAGTTGAAACTTTTAAAATAATAAGTTGACAGAACATAAGACACATTATTGTGAGCTTACTATTAGATATTATAATAACCTAAAATTTTGAAGTGGTCTGGTTACTATTTTTTTATGCCAAAACACTTTCTTTCATTCATTCATTCATTCATTCATTCATTCATTCATTCATTCATTCATTCATCTATTCATTCATTTATTGCAGTCGCAGCATTAGCCAGTAAACCTGGCACTTAAGTGGCCAGGTTCCAAAGTTATATTACACACTTCTATAGCCTAAAATTAACTCTTTATCTTATCTTTATCTTAGTATGTAATAAGGCTGGGGTTTTTAAGGGGTTAATACACCTGCAAATTGAAGTTTGTTCTTAGGCATTATATCAATATTTAAATAAATATTAGGTAAAATAACTAAAATAAAAAATTTAATAATACAATATTATAAAGAATGAGAATTATTAAGCTAACTTGTTGCTTCAAGGAATACAGTCATATGAAAAATAAAAATAAAAATTAAAAATAACATGTTCTGCTGAATTCCTAAGTGAAAGTAAGTTAACCCATCATCTACAGGCACTTAAATATGGCGTAAATTTAGTGTAGAATTGCTATTTATAAAATACAAAACATGGCATAATTTCTGCACAGGCCACATTTGCTGTTTTACTACTATCCCACTATGTTACATTTAGAAATAAGACAGGAAAGTAATTGCATAATAATGCCTTATATTTGTTTGACACCCCTGTTTTTTAACAGACCAAATTAGACCACAGCCATAGATTTTCAGGTTTAAACACTAGGAACACTATGTTCTCATGACGTACCTTGAAGTTGGGAGTTTTTTTTTTCTTCCCACTAGTTGCAGATGGAAGACAGATAGCTAGCAAGGAAGTATTTTCAGTTTTAGGCCGGAATGCCTCTTTAGAGGATCCGCCAATTGGCCTCATCTTAATGAGAAAAATATGTAGACAACATCTTTTTAGCACGACAGAAATACCTGTAAAAACATCCAGTTCAAATGTTATGTTCTACTTTGTGATCCGTCTCCTGTTATCTGTGAAGAGTCTACCATAGAGATAGAAAAGGTGCGGAGGCAGAAACACATTAGGGGCTGCAGAAAAGGGCTGATGGGACCACTAGCATGACTGAGATTTCAGGATCCTCAGGACATCACCCCTCCTTCCTGCCAGCAATTAGCAGGACCATCAGCCAACCTTTATTATGTTAATTCACAGAGAAGCACTGAGGCAGCAGCTCTGTAGTGCATCCAGTAACTACTAGTAACATCTGTCTTTTTCTCCCTATCTCTGTAAATACATAAATATATAATATACTGATTGTTGTTGTTAGTGTAATATCTCCATATCATTATATGTATATATACCGTTTATGGATACAGTTATACAGTACCGAGTCTCTGTGTGTAAAATATTACAACTTCGATTTTATTATTATTTATTATTGGTGTTATTAGCATAAATAGCGCTTATGTGAATTCAAACAGAATGCGGGACTGAAAGTGTTTGATTATGAAAATTATCATTATATAATATAGTTTTCCAGTGAGAACAAAAAGACATGTGCTACTATGTGCCCATGAATTATAATCTTCTCTCTCTGTAGTAGTCTACTACTCGGTCAATGTACTGTAGCAAGGAGTAGATAGATAGATAGATAGATAGATAGATAGATAGATAGATAGATAGATAGATAGATAGATAGATAGATAGATAGATAGATTCGATTTTTCTTTTTTGGTATACCGAAGCAGATAGCATCACATGGAAATCCCCTAGTAGCAGAGGAGACATGCCCTATCAAGCTTTTAAGCCTTTGCCGCTCATAGTGTATCATTTGTCTGCCCTCTTGCTTTCACCGTGTTAGGTAATCAAAGTGCAGCTTCCACACTTTGATGGCTTTCCCTGTTCCCCCAGAGGAGCACTTGGCTCAGCACTTTGCTGAACATCTGTAGGCGTTTCTCCTGTTGATACTGCATGTCATCACCCCCTTAGTAACTCTTTGAGAGCTATTACCTATGAAGCACTAACATGATTCATGACTTCCTACAGGTTAATGTTGCAGCAGAGTGGGACAGATCGCCAGTCTGATTGCTGAGTGAAGCGAAAAGCCCAGCTAGCGCACCCCTAAAATAGCAACTGAGAAATTAACAGGATGGCCATTAACAGGACGCGTGATGCACTGGTGAAATACATTACATTAGCGAGGAAGACAGACGTACAAGAAGCCGATAAGGGCTTGCAAAGTGGACAGCTGTATCTGAGGTTAGCCATTAGCTTCTCAGTAGCCCAATAACAGAGTTAGCATAGCTGACAGGGCCGTCCCCATCTGGAAATCATCATGGAGGCAGCTGGCTATTTACACAGCAGTAAACCTGTGATCTCTTCATGAATGCTAATCGCTCTCCAGCACATTTATATCAACCCAAAATGGATTAGAACACTACGTTTCTGATATAGTAGCGATCCATCTTAGCCGCTCAAATGAACCATGCGTTTAATTGGCTCGGATGTAGCCGAAAACCTTTCTTGTTGACGAATTTACCATTACTCTCATCCATCAGCAACTGGAAGACATCCATGTAGTCATTCTGCACAAGGAGGAAGGAGCTGGCTTGGGTTTCAGTATTGCTGGTGGTATCGATCTGGAGAACAAAGCAACTACAGTGAGTACAACCTCCATATTCATGTTAGCCTCCCCCACAGCATGGCAAGTCTTCTCCCAGCCCACCACAGGATTCATTTTAGCCTACCTACCTAATGCTAACTGTCAGCCTGGCTGGGTCTTAATAGGAACAAACGTCCACTTTTTAAAAAGTTCTGCAAGCTTTTTCGCAAAAGTTATCCAAGTGTTCTTTGGTTTCTATTGCACTGGCTATTTCAGACCCGTAATCCAATCTGAGATCAGATGGCTGATCAGTTAACTTTTGGCCTGATGACTTTTAGCTGAGTCATGTTTCAACTCCTGAGAGATAAATACAACTTTTGAGCAATTCACTGTTTGATGTTCATAATACGATGAATGTTCTTAGCTTCTCTGCACTTGCTAGCATGGCCTGGTAGCAGTTCGTTCACACCAGTTGTGTCAATATTGTCAAACGATCATCAAACTTTGCTTCCTCGTTATAAAATCCTAGGTTCACAGGGTCTTTCCACAAGGCCTTGCGGCTCAGGAAGGCACCATTGAGAAAGGAGACGAGGTGCTATCCATCAACGGGCAGACACTGAAGAATGTAAAGCACAGCGATGCTACCGCAGCACTCCGTCAAGCGCGTGACTTGAAACAGGCAGTGGTTGTGGTGTGCAAGAGCAAAGAGGGAGGAGATAGCAGAGGAAATAACGCTAACGACGCTGGCTGCAGCAGTGGCACAGAGCCCAGCTTCACAGGTACAGTAAAGCTAGTTACACACCATTAACCTTCTTAGCTTTTAACGCAAGCTGATGTGAAGTTTTTTTGGACCATTTCTTCTGGTCTCTTCAACATGAAATGTCGATACAGTGTAAACGCAGTGACCTATTAGTTGGTCAGTTTGTGATAATTGGCTATACCCAAAGTCATGGATGTGTAGAGTAATTATTATTAAACATTTGATAACAAAGCCAGATAATATGACTTTCTGCCTTTCTGCAGATGAGAGTGGTGATGTCTTGACCCTGGAGTTGGAGAAAAATGCAGGTGGAGTTGGTTTTAGCTTGGAAGGAGGAAAAGGCTCCATTCATGGTGACAAACCTTTGGTCATCAACAGAATCTTTACAGGTAAGACCAAAAACCCTTCAGTGACCATTCAGTTTGTACGTTACAAACACCTAACAATAACAAATGATCAAGCTGGAGCTCAAAATATACTTACTAGCCAATTTATTAGAATCCTCTCCCTTGTAGCTCCACCTTAGTCTGAAGCTGATTTCTATCCCCTAATTATTAGTCAGTTTCTGATAACAGAGCCAGCTTTGGCTGGACATTTTTGGGTGGCAGTCCACCTTAAACTAGCTGTGTCACTGATGTGTAAAAACCCCAACAATACTGCTGTGTCTGATAAACTCATAAGAGCATCACACATACTACCATGTCAGTGACACTGCTGTGCTGAGAATGGTCCAGCACTCAAATAATATCTGGACAACAGTGGTCCTGTGGTCAGAAATTGACCAATTATGAATGAGTTGGGGGATTGGGTGATGAGCCGTGCAACAACAGATGGGCTACAGTCTGTATTTGTACATCGATATAGACAGTAGTGGACGAAGTATTCAAATCATGTACTTGAGTTTAAGTACAGATACCCAAGGTAAAATATTACTCCAGTAAAAGTCGAAGTTCCTCCCTTTAGACCTCCACTTGAGTAAAAGTACTAAAGTATTTGCCCTGAAATGTACTTAAGTATGAAAAGTAAAAGTACTAAAAGAATAATTATGGCTCTGATGCCCTGTTATCGTTTTTGTAAGAAGACTGATGCTTCATGAACTCATTTTATTTGAAAATACTCCAGTGTCACTCTTGGTAAACCAGTCTTTTAACAGAATGTTATTAATTAGTCACTGATGTCTATTAAAATGATCATCACACTGAAACAATGAAGGCAAACAGTTTCCACTAGGTAGAATCAAGTGGCTGTGAAATAAGCTTTTCGAAACAAGCAAAGTTTCAGATTAAGATTTATTTTCAACCTGGTTACAAATTTAAGTTTAATGAAAACGCTTAAAAACACAGGTTCACAAATGAGTGTGCCCTGATTGGTGTTCTTGCTTCACACTTCTTTTGTTTTGGGATGTAATGTTTTTTGGTTCATTAACCAAAAGGAACGACAGATTTTGCATAATGTGGTGAAGTAAAAAGTAAGATATTTGACTTCGAAATGTAGTTGAGTGAAAGTAAAGTCGCTTAAAATGGAAATACGTGAATATGAATTACATTTACTTAGTTCCTGTCCACCACAGAATATAGGTGATCTACAAAGTAGGTGGTGCCCGTATAGCGGCCAGTGAATGAAAGTGCATATTGGGTGTTTCTAATAAACTGGCCAGTAAGTGGAAGTACAAGTTTGGTGTTTTTAATAAAATAGCCAGTCAGTGGAGGTACAAGGTGGGTGTTTCTAATAAAGTGGCCAGTTAGTGGAAGTACAAGGTGGGTGTTTCTAATAAAGTGGCCAGTTAGTGGAAGTACAAGGTGGGTGTTCCTAATAAAGTGGCCAGTGAGTGGAAGTACAAGGTGGGTGTTTCTAATAAAGTGGCCTGTGAGTGGAAGTACAAGGTGGGTGTTTCTAATAAAGTGGCCAGTTAGTGGAAGTACAAGGTGGGTGTTTCTAATAAAATGGCCAGTGAGTGGAAGTACAAGGTGGGTGTTTCTAATAAAGTGGCCAGTTAGTGGAAGTACAAGGTGGGTGTTTCTAATAAAGTGGCCAGTTAGTGGAAGTACAAGGTGGGTGTTCCTAATAAAGTGGCCAGTGAGTGGAAGTACAAGGTGGGTGTTTCTAATAAAGTGGCCTGTGAGTGGAAGTACAAGGTGGGTGTTTCTAATAAAGTGGCCAGTTAGTGGAAGTACAAGGTGGGTGTTTCTAATAAAATGGCCAGTGAGTGGAAGTACAAGGTGGGTGTTTCTAATAAAGTGGCCAGTTAGTGGAAGTACAAGGTGGGTGTTTCTAATAAAGTGGCCAGTTAGTGGAAGTACAAGGTGGGTGTTCCTAATAAAGTGGCCAGTGAGTGGAAGTACAAGGTGGGTGTTTCTAATAAAATGGCCAGTGAGTGGAAGTACAAGGTGGGTGTTTCTAATAAAGTGGCCAGTGAGTGGAAGTACAAGGTGGGTGTTTCTAATAAAGTGGCCAGTGAGTGGAAGTACAAGGTGGGTGTTTCTAATAAAGTGGCCTGTGAGTGGAAGTACAAGGTGGGTGTTTCTAATAAAGTGGCCAGTTAGTGGAAGTACAAGGTGGGTGTTTCTAAAAAAGTGGCCAGTGAATAGAGGTACAAGGTACAAATTGACATACTAATGTCAGAAGACATCCATTTTTTCTAACACGGGGTCACTTTGTTGGGTGAAATTACACAGCATATTAAAGGAACTGACGTTGTAGCTTAGTATATGTCAAAGTAATGCAATGCTAATGATATGCCAGCTTAAATTGTATAAATGGCCAAATGAAGTAAGGCCACAGGAAACGGTCACTTTATTGTTCAAATAGCCTGATGCCATATTATCAGAAGTACATACACTGAGCTATAATTTCATTTCACCCTAGAAAATGTCATGACAACCAAGTGTCAGAAAAATTGGGCTTATGTAGACATTGTGTAAAATACTTTTGTATTTTGTTGCAATGAATGTGTTTCTATATGTTTGTAGGCAGTACAGCGGAGCAGAAAGGTCTGCAGGTTGGTGACGAGCTGCTGCAGGTCCAGGGCTCAGCTGTGCAAGGTCTTGCACGGTTCGAGGCCTGGACCCTCATCAAAGGCCTTCCTGATGGGTCATTCACCGCAGTCATCAGAAGGAAGAAAGACGAATAGAGCTAACCCCATTACAAAAGTACTGTAAACAACCACCTTGGAGCCTAAGCAGCTGAACAGAGAAAGCACACAGATTAAGCCTGATCTTATACTAGAGTATTAATTACTAGAGAATCTCTAATGACAATGGCATTTATTAAGAATAATAGTAATGACAACACATTTGTATTTGTATAGCTGTTTTATAAAACCCAAAGATGTTTACAGTGGATGAGAAAACAAACATAAAATGACGTAACATGAAGGACAGATTTAGTCTAAGGCTAGGCTTAATCTGCTTAATATCTCTAAAGGCCTTGTTGTTATGTTACTGTCTCGTGCTTATTGGAGGTTGGTGAAAAAACAGGAAGGAGAATATTATTTCAATTCTGCTTTGCATTTTCAAGCCATTCATCAGTTTCTCGGTCTTATTACCAGAGGACTAGTTATGAGGATATTTCAAAAAGCAGGCGTTCTCAGTTAGCCTGATCAGTTAGGCCAAAAGTCGAGCTTGTTCAATAAAAGATGAGCTAAGGCCCATTTCACTGGACAGTCCTCACTTTGGACTTAAGCTATATAAGCCTGAAATAACGTGCTACAAGAAACCTGCACTGAAATAAAAATACTGGATTCAAATGTTTACAAAATTTCCACATGAATAAAATAAATCAGAACAGCAGTTTTTGCCAAAAAAACTGAAAATAAAACCAAAGTGGTGTATATTGTATTCATTTTCTTATGTGGAAATCTGGATCAAGTACATCTTTTAAACCTTTTTTTTTCAGTGTAGCCTGTTTTGATGACATGTTTGTTTAGATCAAATGTTCAGCCATTTGTCTTGCTACCCAAAAAGCTTCACACAGCCTTACTGATGCTTTTATTTCATAAAAATGATTTCCGATTAGTGCTGGGTATCAAAGCTTTTTGTATGCTCTCACAAAGAAAGGTACTAAACTGACTCTTACAGGGTGCAGTCACTAGGGGTTGGTTTCATCATAACTTCAGTATCTTTAGTTATCCTATTTTAAAAAGTACCTTTCTACTAGGAAAATGAGTGTAGTGTACATTTAAAACTCCTATAAGCTACACAGTTGGACCTTAAAGACACTGTTGTACATTTGAAGGTACATTTACATTGTACACTAGTACTGTTTTCAGTGTAGTATCAACTCAGTTACTACAATACTACCAGGTATTGAAACATTCCTAGGCATTCAGTACCACAGTTCAATATAGAAGTGCATCTGTAAGCCAAAAGGCAGGCGTGTTTCAAAAACTAGACTGGCTGTCTAAATTCAGAATGCATGTTACTGATGTTAGTGCTTCTTGAATAGGCTACTATTTACCCAGCGCCTCATACGGGTGGCTTCGGCTTTAAGCCACACCCACTTTCGGCCTAAGAAGGTAGCAGAAAAAGTATCGCCCAGGAAACGCTATCAAACTCAATGCATTGATATTGGTGTTGATTTTTGAGCGATACCCAGCTCTAATCCAGACCTCTCAGCACAGAGTTTCAGAACGAGCTTTCTATACATTGTGTTGACGGACGCACTGCTTATAAAAACTGCCTTTGTACTGTTGTACAAGCACGGTCAGGGATTCATGGGCACTTGACTGCGCTCAAGTTCGTCTGTCTTGATAAGGAGATTTGCACAAACCCTGTACATAGAGACACAAATCTATTTGTATGGCATCTAACCAGAGTATCTAACCACATCCTTCATTAAGCCCATTGCTCTCACGTAATGTGAGGTTTTCACAAACGCATGCAACAACAAACAAATCAGGGTCTTTTTCCCCTAAATTACACATTTTTGAAGGGTGAAGAGTGGGCTGTTGCAGCTCTACTCTGGATGCAATAATTTCAGACCAAATATTCAAACACGACATGCCTCATTATAGTAATGGGAATTGGATTTATTCTTGGAAGAATCAGTACATTAGAATACATACAAATATGATCGGAAGCTCCTGCTAACAAATGTTGTTTACTTTTTTTCACTTGTACAGAGTAAGTTCCTAATATATAAAAGGATGTTGTTTGACTGAGTGGAAAATGTTATTGTATTACCCCCCCCCCCCCCCCAATAAATAAATAAGTAAATAAAAGACTATGCAATTAATGACTTGTGTTGTACTAATAAAGAATTAACTGATAAATGCAAGAGACAAGTTGAAGGGCAAGAAGGGCATTGTTCTTTATTTGATGTTTGATGCTGGTGTACTTACTATGATCATACAAAGGGATTTCAGACAAATACCACTTGATTATTAAAAACAGAAATGCATAAAAACTACAATTTGGAATGATCGAGAGTTTACTGGACACAGCAGGCCCTCCAGGTTCAGAGTATGCAGGAATAATATGTTCTGTGGCGGCCCCTGTTGATCAAAGTTCACCGAAGTTGGTGTGCGCATTCAGAGGCCCACTCTTTGTCAGGACTGGTAAGGACATAGGGATACAGAGCGGTTTTGGGGCAGGGGGGTGGCTACACCTGCTGTAATGAAATGTCAAGATATTTTGGATAATTCTTAACTTTCGGACTCGTGAGTGGTTTCAGTCCAAGTTTGTGAAACTTCAGCACCTTAATCTGAATAAGCAGAACCCTGATAACGTCTTAGTCTATGGGCAGCTGTTGTAATTCAACATTATACCAAAGACAAGTATATTTTCATAGTAAAATGATAATAAAAACAGGATTAAAAAAAGCAATCACTGCATAACATGAACATGCCATGAACATGCATTGAATGACAGCAACATCACTGAGGACTAAACACTGACGGTCATGCTCTTCAATGCAATAACAGTGAAGAAATGAGACAGACACACACCTCATCAGACTTCATACAACACAGCAGATCACTGACAGTCCAACAGATGCAATGAATTTACTTCAAATGCATATGTATACGGTGCAGAATTCAGTGCATTCTAATTTTTTTTCAGTATACAGTATCAACCTGATACCTCGTATATTGTGCACCTTATATTCAAGCTTTCAATGATCAGTAAAAATCAGTGATATTACTAACCACTGCTTTTATTCTCCCTATATTTCACTGCGGTTTGAAGGGGAATTCCACCAATTTCTCACAATTTACTCATAATTTTATCTTTCCTTCACGTCGGAATTGTTTACAGTGGTGGTGATAGGAACCAGACGTCCACCTCTAAAAGCTTCCTTACAGAAGTTATTACATGAAATGGTTATGAATACGAAGCCTGATGTCTGACACATTATTTGAAAATATATTTAAGAAGGCCTAAAACAGTCTATGCAGGGTCTATGTAGCCCCCAAAGAAATGATTTTATCATTAATTTATCATCGTCGCTCGATATAAAAGCTCAGAAGACGTTCACTGGCAGTTTTGGATAGTAAATAAGATGTTTATAGTTGTGTTGTAGTCATGGCGACCACTACTGTAAAGACATCTGAGCCATAACACAGCAAACCACTCTGGATCTCTCTGTTTACATCTCAAACACTCAATTACGCAGAAATTTTGAAAAATTGGTGGAATTCATCAAACCATCAGGAACCTACACGTTCTCCAAAGGTGTGTATCTCATTTAAAAACTTGATAATGCTACTAAGAGTGCAGGCAGTGGCTTTTTCCAAAGATTCAAGTTTAATTGAGTGTTTTTCGCTCCCTTTTTGTAATTAGCGGTACATTTACAGAGATGTAATCTGAGTAAGTCAATAAGACCGACTGTACTAGGTAGGAATGCCTAAACGCAGCCTAATGTCTCAGTTCAGAACTATTCATATGACATCAATGGAGAGAAAGTGGGTTGGTCCCTACGTTCACAATACACTGATTAATTTAATTGAAAAGAACTAACTAACTAATTCAATGTTAATAGGTGAGGGTTTATTACTCTATATTCCTGATTGCTGTCGCTGAGCAAAAGCAAGTTTGCCTTTGACATTTCAGTACATGTGAATATATTAGGATGAATTTAAAAAAAGGAGGACGGACTGAAAAGGCTTCTGTGTAGTTACTAACTGTACTGAACTGTGACTATATACAGCTACCCCAATAACAAGCCCTCAGTGGATTCATGCAGACTGATGAACCTCAATTTCAATATTAATGTCAGTTTTTGTTATTGTTTGGAGTCAAAATGATCCTTAAGTATTCAAACTACAACTTACATTGCACAAATGTAAACAAATACCACAAGTGCTTATCATCAATATACAGGCCTTTAAGTGATGGACTGGAATTAAAGGGGAATTCCACCACTTTTTCAGATTTTCTCCATAATTTTATTGTGATATAAACAGTCATTCAGAGGCTTGATGTGAAATGCACCATTCTGGGAGGGAGGGATACATGCAGGGCTTTGTGAGGCAAAATAGCCCCCTTAAGTATATTTATTTTCACATTTATGACTATATTGACATTCGGTCTAAAAACTAAAGACGTGTAGGTGCACTGGTGGTTTGGGACAGTAAATAAAATGTCTATATTTGTGTTGTAGACGTGGCGACCCCTGGTTCCTATCACTGCCGCTGTAAAGAGTAAGTTTCTCTACAATGAACAGACTTCACATCCAACCTCGACGAATGACTTTACATCTCAATCATTAAATTATGCAGAAAGAAATGGTGGAATTGTCCCTTAAGTGTTTGCAGCCATGGCGGTTTTAAACAGTACATTTTCTTCTTGATTGTGTCTGTTTGAGCTTTTAAACATGAACAAAGACCAATGTATTAAGTAGCCTTCAGGCACTGAACTCCTGAGTGAAGTTAGTTATGAACTACTGTAAGAGCTACAGCAGTTAGATTTTTTGAAATTGACGGTCCATGATGTAAATATTAGTTCACACGCATACAAAAGAAATATATGTAAAATAAATCAATCAAATATATTTGAAAATGCACTTGATAAATGCTGTTCACTTCAGCACTTCAGTGATTGGAATACATTTCGAAATGAAACAAAGGGCTGGAGGTCCCACCTTATATTGTCTTTAATAAATGTGTATTTACACATAACACACACAACAATGTAATTACTGATGATTTAGTCAATGTTACACATGGATTACAGAAGTGTAGCCTGTGTAATTACATGTGTATCAACTTAAGTTTTGCTTAATGTAATCACACACTTGTATCTTCTTCACAGGAACTTTTTTAGTGTAAGTTAAGTAACTTTTTTAATCCCACAAACGGGGAAATTCCACCTCCGCATTTAACCCATCCGTGAAGTGAAACACCACATACACACTAGTGAACACACACACTAGGGGGCAGTGAGCACACTTGCCCGGAGCGGTGGGCAGCCCTATCCACGGCGCCCGGGGAGCAATTGGGGGTTAGGTGTCTTGCTCAAGGACACCACAGTCATGGACTGGCACTGGGGGATCGAACCGGCGACCTTCCGGTCACAGGGCCAGTTCCCTAACCTCCAGCCCACGACTGCCCCAAGTGTAGTGTTACAGTTATACTTTAGAATAAGTGGACTGTTCACAATAAGTGTGTAGTTGTTATGTAGGTACTGTGTAATAATGGAGTGGTAATATAAACAGTGCTTTGGGTTTAATGCAACACATTTCATTAATGCCCTAAACTTACATATTAAGATGAGGGGACGTCTGCTGTTCTGTCACATTACAGGATGGTTTAAAGCTGAAACTGGTCACAATGTCACAGCACTAGCAACAAAAATGCTACTTAAATGTTTGGAAAGCTGGCAGACACAGTGTAAGTAATGTCTTAATGTACGTTAGACACTTTTACTACTGAAGAAAAAAAAACTTGATAGTCTGACAGTCTGATTACAAACGTAATAACATCTGTGTTATTACCCTTTATACCCCCTCATATTTATAACCTGTACATTCTTGTTTATAACCTGTATAACCCCCTTCATGTTCATACCCCCTCATATTTTCTTAACCTGTATATACTATACTTACTGTACATTGTAAGATATATATTTATATTGCTGCTAAGCACTTCTGGATGGATGCAAACTGCATTTCGTTGCTTTGTACCTGTGACATACGCAATGACAATAAAGTTGAATTCTATTCTATTCTATTCTATTGTGTAATTACATGAGAGAGAACAGGCTGTTACAGCTATTAAGATTCACATGTGTAATTACATGAGGTGTATTTCTGTAATCCTGTAACAGTGACTAAATCATAAGTAGCTACATTGTTGTTGCATATATTGTTCACATGTAACTACACAGTAATTAGAGACAATATAAAGCGGGACCAGGTTATAAATGTATCTCACATATAAAAACATGTATGCCTAAGTATTTCTTTATGTGCGTGTGGCCACATGACCGTTACCTCTTGCACTTTTGAAAAAAGTGATGCATTGATTCACAATTTCCACATGAATAACACAGAACACATGAGTGCAGTGTTGGCTTTCAGGTTATGTACTCTTGGCAGTAATTATTTTGATGTAATACATTTTATTTATATGGAAATGATGTACACTCACCGGCCACTTTATTAGGTATGGTTGCTTGTAAGAGGTTGGACCCCCTTTTGCCTTCAGAACTGCCTTAATTCTTCATGGAATACTTTCAACAAGGTGTTGGAAACGTTCCTCAGAGATTCTGGTTGGTTATTTGAGTTCCTGCTGCCTTCCTATCATCTGGAACCAGTCTGTCCATTCTCCTCTGACCTCTCACATCAACAAGGCATTTTCATCCACACAACTGACCGCTCACTGGATGTTTCCTCTTTTTCGGACCGTTCTCTGTAAACCCTAGAGATGGTTGTGCGTGAAAATCCCAGTAGATCAGCAGTTTCTGAAATACTCAGACCAGCCCGTCTGGCACCAACAACCACACCACATTCAAAGTCCCTTAAATCCCCTTTTTTCCCCGTTCTGATGCTCGGTCTGCACTTCAGCAAGTTGTCTTGACCACCTCTACATGCCTAAATGCATTGAGTTGCGGCCGTGTGATTGGCTGATTAGCTATTTGTGTGAACAAGCCATTGTACCTAATAAAGTGGCTGGTGAGTGATTAATTCAATGCAGCACTTTTTTTCTGTGTGCCAAATGCAAGATAAAATACAGATACACAACAAACTGAGGTATGGAATGTTTAGAGTCTGCTGCCGAACTGCTGACCGGGATACATCGCTACACAGCAGTAACGGCTTCCCTTTACAAATTGATTAGATATACAGTACCTTCAGGACTGCAGTAAATAAGTCAAGCTGACTGGACTCGAAGATGCTTCATTGCTTACTTAAGCGCTACATCAGTTTTCCCTCAAAAGAGTGGCGATGTCCAGTCTCTAGCAGTGGAAAAAGCTCCAACTGTGCTGCAGGACTACGAATGCAACTTTGTTTAGACGTAAAATCAATCAGTACAATCAAACTACAAAACTGCCAATAAAATGAAGCTGTTTAAACACGGAAGGCCATGAATGTAAAGTTTTGCTGTAACAGCATTAAAATTCTCTACAGGCCCTTTTAGACACAACCAGGTTCTGCTGCTATTTTCATCAGAAGCCTGTGGAGAACTCCAAAATTCTGCAATACACTTAAAAAACTAAAATCAAAACTAAAATCAAAATGACTGTAAAACAACCAGACAATGTGGGTTTTTTCTAAGTAATGGGATGCCACTTTAAGAGGATGTTCCAGTGCTTTCAGTGCTATTTGAGAGCTTTGACAGCTTTAGTGAGGTTGGAGTAAAAGTCTGTCATACTGGCAGGAAAGAAGGAATCCACGACTGAACGAGGAAGCAAACCTCCCAAATCGGTCTGGAAAAAGCTGATCAGCTGGGTTTTACCTGCTTCCCTGTAAACCAACAGAAAACAGAGAATAAAGGCTCACGTTGACCTGCAGTTTACAATGATTAAAATACACCTAATAATGAATGAATCAATTAACAACACTAACACATTTACAATACTACACTCTCAGAAATGAAGGTAGGAAAGTGTCACTGGTCTGGTTCCCTCCAGGGCACATCTCAGTACCTTTAGTCAGGGAGCATAATTGTCCCATAATCCACCGAAATTATACTGTCTAAGCTGTACTGACCCCACATACCCCGTCTCATCTCCAGGCTTTTTATTTTACTGCTCTGTTTTAAAACATTAGATTATGAAAAGGTACAAATACGAAATTTTCACCTGGAAAAACTGATTTAAGGTTCACAATCAGACCTTAAAACCACTGTTGTAGAGTTTGACTGTATTGGCAGCAGTGGTTGTATAATCTACCACTTCTTTTGATGAATAATCAGGTAATCGTTTCATAATCATTAATCATTCACATATTAATTAATAGACAATATTGATCAATATTATAATAGTTGATACATTAATAATGCATTAAACAACGGCCGGGGTCAGCTCCAGCTCCACCAGCTTCCCATCCTTCTTCAACCCCGAAAGCTAAGCAGCTTAAAAAATGTGTGTGTGTGTCTGTGTGTGTGTGTGTGTGTGTGTGTGTGTGTAGTAAACAATAATAGGACTATCATCACTGATTACATCAGTAGTTGAGTAATCTACTATTTACCTGTTACTAATTAACAAGTAATCGGTTTCTCCTCATGAATAATCCACTGATTAATGGATTGATTGTTTTATTAATAATAATACATTTAATACTAGGGCTGTCACTGTTGATTATGTTGACTACATTAGTAATCAAGTCATCTATTGAATATTTTTAGGAGTAACCGAGTAATCAGAGTATCAAACAATAAATATGACCTTAAGTGATCAGCAAAATACTTTACTGGAAGACAAGGAGCCTGAAAGCCTCAAAAAGACTAAGTAATAAATAATAAATATAAGCACTATGTGGCAAACATGCACATAAACAAGCAGCAGGAAAATGTGATTCTCAGAGAAACTAAACTGTATTCAATATTATTCATTAATTGAGTTTAGTCAAACAGCTACCCTTACACAACAAGGTACTGTAATTTCAGATATAAATATATGTGGTAAAAATTATTATTATTTTTTTAAATAAAATGAATTCACTAAGCTCCAGTGAGCTTCACAGGTCTCTGCTGCCACTTGCTGTTTGATACTGGAACTACACTCTGTAATCACAGGCAGCACTGCTGGTAATTAGTGCAGTGGTTTATTCCAGGAACTCAGTTCCCCCGGTAGATTACCCAGGAACTGGCACACAGAAGCAGCCACACGGATGATTGAACCCGCGCACGTAGCCAGGCTGAGGGGGACAGGCTGGGTGGCTCACATTAGTGGCTGCAAAGACATAAGAAGACACAAGAATGGATTTCTATTAGCGAGATAATAAGGATCAGTCTGTCCCTCTGTCTACTCCTATCCACATCGGTGAGCAGCGAAAAGCAAATATGACCCAGAATAAGGACGAAAGGCTGTCTGTCTGTCTTTGAGCAAACACTGATACCTGTACACTAAAAGCAGGGCTGGAAAGAACTGCCAACATGGAACTTTCAGAATAAAGACTAGGTAACACTTTATTTGAAGTGGTCCTTTGTAGATGATTAATAAACTCTTAAGAGATTTTCAGTAACACATTAACAACATAGTGGTGTAGCATCTGAATACACTGAAGTAAATATCTTGTAGATGTACTGTCGATATATTAATTACATTAAGCAGATGTGTTGTTAATGTTATTTCCAATATGCAAAACCTAACCTTACCGACCGTACCCAAAACCTAACCCTCACCCTGGCCCTAATCCTAATCCTTAACCTGAATATAAGCATTATAGTGTAATACAGTGATTTGGCAAGCAATACCAATGCAGCAAAAAGAACACAACTCAGATGTCCAATATGTTACACTCTGCAATTAAAAAGAAATTGTAAACTGAAATTTGCAGACAGTGCCATGAATTTGTTCCCGTAGAAGATAAGTTAACTTCTTTCCAGTCTGAAAATCACAAAGCTTTTGCATATACCTATGTATAAAGACATGAATGAACCTCTGATAGCAGGGTTAAAGACTGTTTTATCTACAATTATTTACCTTATTCAGTTATTTCTTGAGTCACTTAACTGCCTTGAGACGTCAAAACACCTTCAGGAACACATAAGGAACATCTGAAGGCTCGTAGCACACGGTAAAGAAAACGGTAACTCCTCAGAGCTCATTTGCATCTCAGCATCTCAAAAGCCAGTATCACAATAATGACCAGCAAATGATAGTTTGTGCAGCTCTGACTGAAAAGGCACTAAAGACTGTGGCAGTACGCGCTCGTTCTCCAGAGTCCACTGAAATAAGAACGTTTCAGGGTGTATTTAGGTAAATTCATAAGAGCTGGGTTACATAAAAGGAGACAGAAACAATAAAAAGCTTAATTGCTCCACGCACCATTTGACGTAATTGTGCCATCTTCGTACCGCTTGACTAAAATAACGTCCACGAAGTCTCGAGGTGATATAATGCCCATAGCAGCAGACGGAGTGACAGTCCTGCACACTGTGGTGTCCTGAGGGAAGGAAGAAAAGCCATTACACACCACCGGAAACACCTGAGGCGCTAGATTGGTACAAATGAAACATGAAATGAAACATTGCTATGAGCACGAAACCACTGACTGCACATATATACTGAGGGGGGGGGTTCACTGCACTAAATCACAGCTGCACTAAAATCACACCTACACAAATGACTTAGCGCATGGCTTTAACCACTGTCTTAAAAAGGAGGGTTCTTTAAAGGTTCTTTAGTCACGAAAATGTTTAAAGAACCATGAACGGTCAAAGAACCCTTTGGGGTTCTTTGCATTGTGAAAGGGTTCTTCAGATTGATAGAGAACGTGCTGTAGATTGTTCTATAAAGCAACAAAAGGGGTTCTGCTACTGTTAAGATATGAGCTTGTAACCACAGAAGAACCTTTTTTTGGTGCTATAGAGAACCCTTTATAAAGTATGTATGTATAATGTATGAATATATGTAGGTTTATGTGTAATTATGTCTTGCGACTGTAGCTGCAATTTCCCGTCAAGATCGATAAAGTTCTATCCATCCATCCATCCATTTTACCATGCAAAGAACCCCTTAATCATGCAAAGGGTTCCTCAAGTGTTCATGGTTCTACACAGAACCATTTTCTTTAATAAAGAAATTTGAAGAACCATCTTTTTAAGAGCGCAGCTAAATAACTACTATATGAGTTTTTCAACTAAATCTCTATCTGCAGCTCTTTGGTTCTTTGGGCAGTCGTGGGCTGGAGGTTAGGGATCTGGCCCTGTGACCGGAAGGTTGCCGGTTCGATCCCCAGGGCCGACAGTCCATGACTGAGGTGTCCTTAGGCAAAGACACCTAACCCCCAACTGCTCCCCGGGCGCCGTGGATAGGGCTGCCCACCGCTCCGGGCAAGTGTGCTCACTGTTCCCTAGTGTGTGTGTTCACTAATGTGTATGTGGTGTTTCACTTCACGGATGGGTTAAATGCGGAGGTGGAGTTTCCCTGTTTGTGGGATTAAAAAAGTATCGGTTATCTTATCAGTTATATCTATCTATGGCATATGATCACCTTCAAAGCATCTTCAGTGCTTAAACACTAAGGGTCTGTATGGGGTCCACACTTCAGTCCCTCACTGTCACACCTACAGAACTTACACATTAGTCTCATAGTAGTTACTAAAACATTTATTTAAAAACATTTATAAATGACGTTTTTGTCCGAAAATGTATTATTGACATCCATTCACGGTGAAGTGGTACATGCAGGGAATTCCATTACAAAATATTTTTTTCCATCTCAATACTCCATACGAACACTCAGAAGACATGTGTGGGTTGGTGGTTTTGGACAGTAAATATAATAACTATATTTATGACCTCTGGTTCCTAATATTACCAGTGTAAAGAAATATAACTATGTCAGTTTCTTTGCACTGGACCTTTTCACACCAAACCAGCCTGGATGGCTTTGTTTCCACCTCAAACACTGAATTATGCAGAGATTTTGAGAAATCAGTGGAATTCCCCCTTCAGATACTTTAATCAGTGAATAACAGGCCTGCAGTTTGAAGGCTTAGTGGACCTGGACTGAGACTTGGGAGAATGAACTC
This sequence comes from Pygocentrus nattereri, assembly GCF_015220715.1. Classification (NCBI taxonomy): domain Eukaryota; kingdom Metazoa; phylum Chordata; class Actinopteri; order Characiformes; family Serrasalmidae; genus Pygocentrus; species Pygocentrus nattereri. Next base: position 36,545,447 of record NC_051225.1, read on the forward strand.
GAGAAAATGCTCATCACAGGTGTGGAACTTACTGAAGAAACTTGTTCAAGCAGCTCGAACTTCTTTACGTTGTCATCCCATTTCACACGAAGCCCGTTTGGATCCGGATTTAGACACTCCCACACTTTCTGCGGACTGCCGTTCACTATCCCCTCTCCTTTATAACTGCCAGAGTCGGAGAAGCATAAAGTGGCGCATGAATCTTACAAGATTTTGCTGATGAAAATGATAGGATTATAAATATTATTATTATTTTTATTAATACATTTAGCACATTTCTCATGCCCATGATTGCTTCAGATATACAATTCATCAACAAACTACATTATACATATGCATAGACAATATATTGACGTACATTTTTCAAAACGTGTGAAATTTCAAATACCTTTCAACATATTTTAACATACATGTAAATATTTAAAATTGACCTCATTACATACATTTAGCACACCTGTATGCACTTGAATACATTGTCATACACTGATCAGCCATAACATTAAAAACACCTCCTTTTTCTACACTCACTGTCCATTTTATCAGCTCCACTGACCATATAGGAACACTTTGTAGTTCTACAGTCACAGACTGTAGTCCATCTGTCTCACTGATACTTTGTTACCTTGCTCTTCAGTGGTCAGGACCCCCACAGAGCAGGTATTACTTGGGTGGTGAATCATTCTCAGCACTGCGGTAACACTGAGGTGGTGGTGTGTTGGTGTGTGTTGTGCTGGTACCAGTGGATTAAACACAGCAGTGCTGCTGGAGTTTTTAAACACTGTGTCCACTCATTGTCCACTTTTACCATGTTGGTCCACCTTGTAGATGTAAACTCAGAGACGACAGCTCATCTGCTGCTGCACACTCTGCGTTGGTCATCCTCTAGTCCATCAGTGGTCACAGGATACTGGATGTTTTTGGTTCTCAGTCCAGCAGTGACAATGAGGTGTTTAAAAACTCCAGCAGCTCTGCTGCGTCTGATTCACTCGTACCTGCACAACACACACCAACACACCACACCACATCAGTGTCACTGCTGAGAATGATCCACCACACAAACAAGCACGTACACAAACAGATGGACTACAGGCTGTAACTGTAGGACGACAACGTGCACCAACATGGTCAGTGGAGCTGACAAAATGGACAAAGAGTGTAGAAAGAATGAGGTGGTTTTAGTGGTCAGTGTGTGTATATTTACTACACTTGTGCATGTTGACATATACAGATATAACATATATTTAAATATTTAAAAGTTTAAATATAGCATATATCTTTTATCACACACACACACACACACACACACACACACACATATATATATATATATATATATATATATATATATATATATATATATGAGCAAATGTATAGGCATATATTTTATTTGGAAATAGGCATTTTTACAGTTTCACTTCCAATTGGCTACCATATTAAAAGATGACCAATCAGATTGAAACATCTGGATGTGGTAAAAAAAAAAATCTCAGTGCAGCTGTTGAGGAAGATGATTAAAGAGAAAATATCTATATAGCTATTAAATGTGTTTTAGACGGACAGAGCAAGAGACAAATACAGAGTGGGTCACCTTTCTTGTTTTCCTATATCTTGTACTCACATATTCCCAGCAAATTCGGCTGATGGTCTCCAGGACACCACAACTTCACTCTGGATAAACATCACACATGGTTGCGTAACTTCATTTGGCCTTATTTCGCCCAAATCCAGTGCAGAAAATATCGCTTACTCACCGTTTTCTTGCATATCTTCCAGCCGGATTGGTCTCTGCTGTAGCTTAACAGGAGCTCCGCGACGGAGTTGGCCTTTCCCTCATAATCCATAATCATAAAAAACGTCCTTTACTGGAAAACAGAGCGACTGGCGTCGAGATACAACACAGACACTAAAAGCCTCTAACGAGGAGCTCACAACTCATTCATTCCAGTCCAGGACGAGCAGTTGGCTTCCTATTCGCCAGGATCCTCTTCGACTTTTCCGTTCCACCTTAAACGATGCAGCAGTTACATTGTGTCGCCTGTAGGATCTGAATAAGAGTCCAGTTCACTTCCACTTTCTTTGCCAGAAGCACGTCGTACTCAGATGATGTAAAGCTATCATAAATATCTGCGATTATTCTGTAAATTAACATCCAGCCTTTCATTTTCTTTCGGGGATTTTTTTTTTCTGGATAGCTCGGTTTCCTTAGCCTACAGCACGTGACTGCGTTGCATTCTGGGAAATGAAGTTTTCTTTGGTTTGCTGCTGCAGAGGGAATTAAACTGGGGCTGTACTTGGGCCCAGAGTCAGAAATTTAGCAGAGAGGAGAATTATCTCTATGTAATGTCTTCTACAAGGCACTCTAGGATGCTTGGGTTCAGACGGTGTTTGAAATCGTAATTTAAAAATGCTTAAATATTTTTAATATAAAAGAGTACGGGTAGAGAGTGGGTAGCGCTGTCGCCTCACAGCAAGGAGGGCCTGTGTTCGATTCCCCGGCCAGGCAACCGGGGTCCTCTCTGTGTGGAGTTTGCATGTTCTCCCTGTGTCTGCGTGGGTTTCCTCCGGGTTCTCCGGTTTCCTCCCACAGTCCAAAGACGTGCAGTCAGGCCAATTGGACTTGCTAAACTGCCCCTAGGTGTGAGTGACTGTCTGTGTCTGTCTGTCTGCCCTGTGATGGACTGGCGACCTGTCCAGGGTGTATCCTGCCTTCCGCCCAATGACTGCTGGGATAGGCTCCATCATCCCCCCGCGACCCTGACGGAGAAGCGGCTTAGAAAACGGATGGATGGATGGGATGGATAAAAGAGTACATACTTTTCCTGAATAATGAATGGCATAAGAGCTGGACGTTCATGATGTCAAGCAGTCAGCACTCATTAGCGGTAATGTTTATGTTGTGGTGCCCAAAATCCGTTTGCTGATAAAAAGGAAACATGCAGGTTATTTTTATTAGCTTTTTTAGTGAAATACATCGTTCTACTTTCTACAGTTCAAAGAAAGTTCTGGGCAAGAGATTACAAACTATTTTAATATATATATTATTTTCATCTACTCCCGCTCATTGAGGACTCACTCTAGTGTTTTGCTGTCCTGTTTTTGATATAACGGGGGAAATAGGAAGAGGCCAGGCTCCCCGTAAACCGGCTCTACCATAGTCTTCTTTTGTTCACTGTAAGCCATTATTAAAGTCCTAAGGACCACTAAAATATTAAAAATGTTTGTTTGATACTTCAGTGCTACTTTAAACATCCAAAAAAAAAGAATGAAAAATATATGATTTAACAGCAGATCAGAGCTATCGAAAGAAGTCATGGACGAACAGACAAATGGATGGAGGGAGGAAGCAATGCATGCATGAAGGAATGAATGAACAAACAATGTTGGTGTTGGATAAACGAATGAACAGGCGACAGGCAGATATAGACAGGTGGTCTAGCTTGTGACCCTGAAACTGTTCTGGGTGGGCAGAGCAAGAAACTCAGCCCTGTGATTGGTCAGTGGAATGCTTACTTAAGTGTTACTCAAGATCAGGGATTTTTTTTTATTTGTTTGTTTTTAATTCATTCATGTTGTTGTAAGCAATCTGGGGATCTTGACCACCAAACTGTATTTGTTGGGGGATCTTGCCCTTCCAACTATAGGCTATTAAATGGTGTTTTAAAAGAATCAGACATATAATCATTACAGAAGTTACAATGTGTGGATGTTCTTTTGTGCCTAGAGCTTATCTGTGATGGTCAAGGTTGTCTGGCCTGCGGGAAGCTATCAGATTCAAGCTCCACACTTACACACACACACACACATACGCACGCACATGTACACACACCTATGCACACACATTCGCAAGCACGCACTCCCACACTCAAAAGATTCAAGAAATCTGGAGAATTCTCTGCAAGTAAGCGACAAGGCAGAAAACCAACGCTGAATGCCGTGACCTTCGATCCCACTGCATTAAAAACCCACATCAGTCTGTAATGGATATTCCCACATGGGCTCAGGAACACTTCAGAAAACCACTGTCAGTGAACTCAGTTCGTCGCTCCATCTACAAGTGCAAGTTAAAACTCTGCCATGCAAAGCGAAAGCCAGATATCAACACCACCCAGAAACGCCGCCGGCTTCTCTGGGCCCGAGCTCATCTGAGATGGACTGACGCAAAGTGGAAAAGTGTCCTGTGGTCTGACGCGTCCACATTTCACACTGTTTTTGAAAATGATGGACGTCGTGTCCTCCAGGCCAAAGAGGAAAAGGACTGTCCGGATTGTTTTCAGTGCAAAGTTCAAAAGCCAGCATCTCTGATGGTGTGGGGGGGTGAGTTAGTGCCCATGGCAGGGGTAACCTGCACATCTGTGAAGGCGCCATTAATGCTGAAAGGTACATACAGGTTTTGGAGCAACATCTGCTGCCATCCAAGCAGCGTCTTTTTTCCTGCTTATTTCAGCAAGACAATGCCAAAAAAAACCCAAACAAACAACAACAACAAAAAAAAATTTGTGAATCTGCATTTAAAGCAAGTTTTTATAAACTTAAACTAAGTTGGAAATAAATCTTTAATGGAAACTGCTTGATTGCAAAATGATATTTAAGACCCATTCAGTTCTATCTTATGATCATTTTAATAGACATCAGTGTCAGACGAATGAATGATATTCTATTAAAAGAGTGACACTACAGTATTTTCACCTAAAATGAGTTAATGAAGCAAGAGTCTTGTTACAAAAATAGTAATAGTACACTAAGTCATAATGACTCTTTTAGCATTTTTACTTTCGATACTTAAGTACATTTGTACTTACACTCAAGTGGAGCTCTAAAAGGAGGACGGCTGCTTTTACTCTGGCGTAATATTTTACTTTGGGTGTCTTAATTTAACTGAAGTACATGATTTGTGTACTTTGTCCACCGTTGTCTAATATACACATAGCTTTTAGGAGATATTATATATATATATATATATATATATATATATATAATTGGAATTGTTAGCCACTGTATTGTCAGACAGAGCTACTTGGGTGCCTTTTACTGGAGGACAGGGGTTTGGATCCTTTGTTAATCCAGACAGCCAAAGAAATAGGACACAGCAGTCTATAGTAAACCAATTTTAATATGAATAAAGTTTTTTTCACACTTCTTGGTAGATGAGAGCTTTTAGGCAGAATATGATCAATAAATGGCCAGTTTGGGAACCTCTATGTGATTGTTCTGTTAGTTATGTCAACACCAACATTACCTTTGACTCAGCGTCCTGTGACAGCAAGGGGCAGGATTAATCATTAGCCAAAGTCTCTTGAATCCAGCGATTTACCTTTATACCCTATACATCTCTGACTTTGTATGGCATCAGTCTATATGGAGAGTATATCTACCACATGTATGCAAATCTACACCTGGTCATTTCAAAACATGCCTCGTATATTTTGGCTATTGTAGCATCACCAACAATATGTGCTTCACCATAATGTAGGACGTGCGTATTGGTCCCGCATTATACAGTGTGTATCACATTTAAGCAAAATGTACATTTGATTCTTGCAAAATAGAGCTCCTATATTTTGTCCATTGTAGCCAAGCCTGCAGTATGTGCTTTACAACAAGGCAATGAGACAGTAGTGCAAACCAAAAACTGATCCTCTATCATTACAACGATCTCACATGAACCTTTAGAAGTACTTCCATATTTAATTAATGTGCAAAAGTCATAATTCAGTGATTTAATTTACAATCAATTACAGATACGCATACATTATTACGTTTTCAGCCAGGTAAAAGAGCAGAATAGAATATGTCACATGTTATTCAGTATTCTACAGAGCCACGTTGGTGGCATCCCATAAAAATAAAAATTATGTGTGGCTGCAAGTTAGTAAGGTGTGGGAATGAGATAATTAAGTCATGGCCACGACTTAGTAGGCCATGGAAGGTGTGGAAACAAGAGCATGCCTTATTAAGCTGTGGTCAAGGCTTAATCACCTCATTCCCACACCTTAATAAGTCGTAGCCACGTATTAGGATCTCGTCCCCATGCCTTATTAAGTTGTGGCCACATTTTAGGATCTTGTCCCCATGCCTTACTAAGTTATGGCCATGACATAATTGTCATTCCTGTGGTTTATTAGTCGTGGTCATGCATTAGGATCTCGTCCACATGCTTTACTATGTTTTGCAACAGCTTAATTATCTTATTCCCACGCCTTACTAAGTTGTGTCCACGCATTATTTTTATTTATATGGGATGTCACCAGCAGGGCTCTGTAATATTAAATGTGTTTACCATTTGCTTTTATTACAACTTCCATTCTTTTCAGGAGACTCACTTTCAGTCCCTCAAAGAATCTGCAGACACACCTCCAAAGTTCAGTCTTAGAAGCTGGTTGTGTCGTTTTCTGAATTAGTCAAACACATTCAGTGGTGTTGAGGTCTGGACTCTGGGGTGGTCAGTCCATTGTTCAGCCTCTTTGTTTGATGTGTCCGTCTCCTTTTCTCAGTAAGGTTTTTCTTGACTTCTAAACATCCTTTCAGACCCACAGCGCTGAGTCGTCTTACATTTACATTTACAGCATTTAGCAGACGCTCTTATCCAGAGTGACTTAAAAGAAGTTCTTTGTCTATCTAGAGAAAGTATCTTTGCTAGTTACCAACAGGTTAGAGAGAAAGCCGGTCCTGAGCTCAGATACTGCTAGAAACAAAAGTCACTGTTGATACAGAGAGAAAAGGAGCAGCGCTGAACACAGAACAGTGCAATACAATACAATACAATACAATACACTACAATAAACTACAATACATTAGAATCAATACTTAATTCAGTGCTCATTTTAGTGCTGTATAAAGAAACGTGTCTACCTTTGAAGACAATGAGAAACTCTGCTGTACGGACAGCCAGTGGGAGCTGGTTCCACCACCTGGGTCCCAGTACAGAGAGCAGTCTTGATACTTGTCTTGCCATCAAGTAGGGAGGAGCTGGTCCATTTTTGGCTTTGTAGGCAAGCATTATGATTTTAAATCTGATGTGGGCAGCTACGGGAAGCCAGTGAAGGGAATGCAGCAGTGGGATGACGTGGCTGAACTGGTAGATTGAAGACAAGCCATGCTGGATGAGTTGCAGAGGCTTGATGGGCTGCATGGGAAGACCAGCCAAGAGCGAGTTGCAGTATTCAAGCCTTGAGATGACGGATCCTCTGGATGTTGTACAGGAGAAATCTTCATGACTGAGTTAGGTTCACAATGTGAGTCTTCTCACAGTGGAAGGATGGACAGAAACACCTGTGGATGTTTTCAGATCTGAAGCAGCTTGATTTTCTCCTCTCTCTCAAAGATGAAAGCGTTAAGGGCTTTTTATCTAATGGGGCAGTTTTGGTGTCTACCAGGTCTTTCAGGTGGTTGTTAGGAGGCTCATTTTCTCCGTAGCTTTTGATCATTTTTAGAACACTATTTTTTTTTACTTACTTTCCTTATGCAGGTGGATTACTTTATACCTAATCCCCTCAGTAATATCTCCTAATAAAACGAACAACTTAATAGGCATTTTAGGTGGAAATGAAATAAAAGGAGGATGGTCTCTGACTTTTTCATCAAATTCAAATCATAATAAAATATCTTCTCTTGTAACTGCAAACACAAATGTGGTATGGATTGAAACTTTAGAATCTGCACTTTCCACCCAATTTCTCCTCATGTTTGAATTAGCTATGAGTCAGAAATAATTCGAATGAAATTACAGCGTGCTAACTGAGAACTACGACTTCTAAGGCTTCAGGAACTTATTATTAAGCAATTCAATACTGTTGAATCAAACATTTGAACACACAAGATCATTCGATCCAGATGCATTCATTTCGCCACTAGTTTTGGACTTCTTTTTAGTTAACTTAGCGCTGTGCTTCAGGTATTTCTCCTTGTTGTGGATGACCTGGATATACTGGTCAGTGCTGCTGTTCTGCTGGTCACTGCTGGATGCTAACGAGGCTGAATCGGATTCGGTTAGTGACGGTTCCCCCTTGCGCTTGCTTTTCGGCTTCACGTGAGGTTCTCCGTGCCGGTGGGCTGTCTCTGCAACTTTAAGGTTACACCGGGAGCTTTTTGGATGAGAACCTTTCTTGTCCCATTGTTCACCACAGTCTTCTTCCTCTTCTTCTCCATATACGCTTTGTGCCAGTCGGCTCTCCAAGGTATCTCCGATGTAGAAGCGTGCAGGCTGATGGAGGTCGGAAAGGGACCTCGGCCTGTGGGACTGCCCGATTGACCCCCTTCTTCCTCCTTTCTTTGCTTCTTCCTCTTCCTCCTCTTCTTCTTCCTCGCTGAGGTGTGGCTGCTGGCTCCGGTGGGGCGTGCGAGGGATGTAGCGTTTGATGTTTCGAGGGTAAAGCTCCACTATCTCAGGTTCGTCCACCAGACAGTAGTGCCTCGGGATGCGAGTGGTGGAGCGCAATAGCTTCTTGCGTGGTTCGTGCTCATTGACGATGACGTAGCGGGTGGTGTGTGCGCGACGGCCCATGTAGCTCTGGGATGTGATGATACCGGGCTCGGGGCGGACAGGCCTGAGGCTCTTCCTGAACAGGGGGTCAGAGTGGATGTTTTCAGTGTAGCGCATGGACGGATTGTAGGCCATTTGGTGATATGATTTGGAACGGCATGAGCCGCTCATTCCACCCAGATACCCTGGATGCCTGAGGAACATGCAGAGAACTAATTACTCATATGAGGTGATGAGCTACACAAGAGAACCTGAATTAAATCTACACCCTGAGTTAAATATAAAAGGAATGTGTAAGTGAAAAATATATTTTTTGTAAACTACACTTTTTCCTTAATTCGTAAAAGAATGTAATATTTCTCATTATAAGAATGTTTTAATATCAAGTAATTTAAATTTTAGATGTACTTTTACTTGTTTTAATTGATTTTATCTAGAGAAATTGCCTTAATCAATTAGCAGTTTATTTTAAGCTTGTTTTAAGACTTAATTTAGCTTGTTTTCTGGAAGTCGAAAATAATGAGACAGTTTCATAGATAAAACTTAAAGGGGAAAGTTTATCCCAAGTAGTTGCTAAGGTGTTGCTATGCTATCCCAGTTTGTCATGTACCATGAGAGCCGGCAGAAAGGCGGAGCTCCAAAAGCCCAGCAGTGATGAACCTCGGCGAGCACGCCGTGGAGAGACCCGCAAATGTGGAGGAGTTGGAGCGCAAAGCCTGAGCTCCCCGGACAGACGCGAGTCACAAGAGTGACAGCGGGAGGAGGAGGACAAGGATGCTGGTGTCGAACACGAGAGGCACCAGAGCAAGGAGCAAGGAGCTCCGCCACCCGGGCTCCGCCCCGGTTATGCAGCGAGACTACTTCACTACACCTTACCTTCGACCCAGGTGGCCGAGTCGCTAGCTGGGGGCAATAGCAAGGAGGCAGAGCAGTGAGCTCTAGTTCTCTCTTGGCTCCGGTGCTCAAGTTGCCCTTACTGAGAGCCAGCTGATGCTGATCTGGCTGGCAGCGTGAGCGCCTTTAAAAAGAGCCGAGAGGGATCAGAGTGAGAGAGAGGGATGAACAGCAGCAGACTCAAGAGCTGAAAAGCTCAGTGAAGAGAAGGACTGAAAAGCCCCCCTTGCACTGGCCCTCAAGCCTCCAGTCCTGGCTCCCAGGAGGACTGAAGCACTTCTTCCCCCTCCTCTTCCTGCTCTGAGGGCACTGGGAGCACGCCACCTTTCCCTTCCCGTCCTCGCTCCGAGGATTTTCAGAGCCGCCCTTCTCTCCCCTCCCGTTCCCCACTCTGAGAGGGCTCGGAGCTCCTTTCCTTTCCCCTCCCCTCACTGCCGCAGAGGACGTTGCTGAGGCCCCGCCTGCTGCCGAGGACATCGCTGAGGGCCCACCTGCCGCCGAAGGCACCTTAGTGTAAACCACTGAAAAGTGTGCAGCACAGCGTTGGTTTCGTTTGTTTTGTTTATTTGGGATGAAATTAAAGAAATGGCTGCTGAACCCTAAATCCTGCCTCCAGTGTCTTCCTTGAGCCCGGGGTAGCACATGCGGTGCTACACCCAGCTAGTGGCTAAAATGTTACTAGGCTGTTGCTATGCTATTCCCAGTAGTCACTAAAGCATTGCTACCGCATCCCAGGTTGTTGCTATGTTATCTCAAGTGGATGCTAAGATGTTACTATGTTATCTTACATGGTTGCTAAGATGTTGTTAGACTGTTGCTATGAAATCCAATGTGGTTTTTGCTAGATTGTCTACTATGGTATCCCAGGTGGTTGCTAAGGTGTTACTAGGCCATTGATGTGTTATCCCAGGGGGTTGCTAAGGTGTTGCTAGGCCATTGCTACTGTGTCCCAGGTGGTTGCAAGCATATGAGCATATGTGTATATATGTGTGCTAGTATGTATGTATGTATGTATGTACACTACCGTTCAAAAGTTTGGGGTCACCCAGACAATTTTGTGTTTTCCATGAAAACTCATACTTTTATTTTTCAAATGAGTTGCAAAATGAATAGAAAATATAGTCCAGACATTGACAAGGTTTGAAATATTTTTTTTTTCATTTGAAATAATAATTTTCTCCTTCAAACTTTGCTTTCATCAAAGAATGCTCCCTTTGCAGCAATTACAGCATTGCAGACCTTTGGCATTCTAGCTGTTAATTTACTGAGGTAATCAGGAGAAATGTCTCCCCATGCTTCCAGAAGCCCCTCCCACAAGTTGGATTGGCTTGATGGGCACTTTTTGCGTACCATACGGTCAAGCTGCTCCCATAACAGCTCAATGGGGATGACTGGGCTGGCCACTCCATTACAGATAGAATACCAGCTGCCTGCTTCTTCCCTAAATAGTTCATGCATAATTTGGAGGTGTGCTTTGGGTCATTGTCCTGTTGTAGGATGAAATTGGCTCCAATCAAGCGCTGTCCACATGGTATGGCATGGCGTTGCAAAATGGAGTGATAGCCTTCCTTATTCAAAATCCCTTTGACCTTGTACAAATCTCCCACTTTACCAGCACCAAAGCACCCCCAGACCATCACATTACCTCCACCATGCTTAACAGATGGCGTCAGGCACTCTTCCAGCATCTTTTCAGTTGTTCTGCATCTCACAAATGTTCTTCTGTGTGATCCAAACACCTCAAACTTAGATTTGTCTGTCCATAACACTTTTTTCCAATCTTCCTCTGTCCAATGTCTGTGTTCTGTTGCCCATATTAATCTTTTCCTTTTATTAGCCAGTCTCAGATATGGCTTTTTCTTTGCCACTTTGCCCTGAAGGCCAGCATCCTGGAGTCGCCTCTTCACTGTAGAGGTTGACACTCGCGTTTGGCAGGTACTATTTAATGAAGCTGCCAGTTGAGGACCTGTGAGGCGACTCTAATGTACTTGTCTTGTTGCTTAGTTGTGCAGCGGGGCCTCCCACCTCTCTTTCTACTCTGGTTAGAGCCTGTTTGTGCTCTCCTCTGAAGGGAGTAGTACACACCGTTGTAGGCAATCTTCAGTTTCTTGGCAGTTTCTCGCATGGAATGGCCTTCATTTCTAAGAACAAGAATAGACTGTCGAGTTTCACATGAAAGTTCTTTTTTCTGGCCATTGTGAGAGTTTCATAGACAAATGTGATGCTCCAGATTCTCAACCAGCTCAAAGGAAGGTCAGTTTTACAGCTTCTCTAATCAGCCAAACTGTTTTGCTAACATACTTGAACAAGGGTTTTCTAAACATCCATTAGCCTTCTTGCACAGTTAGCAAACACAATGTACCATTAAACCACTGGAGTGGTGGTTGTTGGAAATGGGCCTATATACACCTATGAGGATATTGCATTAAAAACCAGACGTTTGCAGCTAGAATAGTCATTTACCCAATTAACAATGTATAGAGTGCATTTAATGTTAGCTTCATTGAAAGAAAATGTGCTTTTCTTTCAAAAATAAGGACATCTGTAAGTGACCCCAAACTTTTGATCGGTAGTGTATGTCTTTTTGCAATGGGCAGTGTGAATGGTCTCTTTTGTGCCATAATTTGTTACATTTTGTGCTTCTAGCCCAAATACTGTAAACTGTGGTACAGAAAAATGTATGATGAGAAAAACAAAGAATAATGTTAGCACTTAATTAAGGCCTCAAGATAGATGCAAGTACCATTTTAGCTAGCTGCAACATCATTTTTTATATATACAGTAACTACATCATACAGCTAGTCTATCTAATAACATAATGTGGTTCGAGGCAAGAGTGTGGTGATTAAGGCATGCATTTAGCACTATACTAATCTGTGGGGTGTCATTTCATAACTGGCTAGCAACATAAGCTTCATAGCTCTAAGACAAAAAGAAAGAAGTAAACCTTCACCGTCCGTCAAGTCTTGGCTGAGCAATTACGTTTATGATAAGGGAGTGTGTGTGAATTTTTTACCGAACTGTTCCTTTAATGCCACTTTAAATTCTTAAGGTGAATGAAGCCTTTAAATGGTTGCAAAGCCGTTAGTGTGATGGTAGATGTGCCTTAATGACCAAATGAATGAATGATTCTATCGTTTTTCAGTGTCATCTACTGATGAGTTGCATTCTGTCTGGCATGCTTCAAAGACCTTCAAAGACCTTCAAAGACCTTCAAAGGCAACACTGCACATTCTAGACTGATAATCACAGTAAATGTATTACAGGCTAAAGGCCAGTAACGTGTCCCCAGTTCAAGAGACGTAAAAAGTTTAAACAAAAAAAAAAGTCATCATTAGAAGTTTGAGTAACGACTTGATCAATAATCAATAGCAATGTGTTTTCAGAACCAATATGTTTAAGGGAAATTCAAACCTGACTGGAATGGGAATGTACTCCACCCTGTGAATCTGCCTTGGGGGGACGGGGGGACCAGCAATCACTCTGTAAGCACTACACATGCAGAGATGGAAGCCAGTGGAATTCAGAGCAGAGAGAAATGGGAAATGAAAAGCAATGTAATGAAGTTTGTGGGGTCAAAAGTCGGGACGAGATGGGACAGTTTCTCAAGTAAAAAAATATAAAAGTAATAGATAATACAAATAAAAACAAAATATTTAGGCATTTCTTGTTTAATAAATAAATAGAAAGTATGCACTAAAATTTGTTTTTAGATTTTTTATATTATGTCATATTTTTATATACTATAAAGTATTTTTTCATATGATTTCAAATGAGAGAAAAATACAAGTTACAAAAGAGAGAAAAGGCAAAGAAGCACCAGCACTACTGTTTCGCTCTCAGATCACAACTGTCGAACTGTCTAAACACGTGTTGTACTGGCACTTCATATGAAGACTGTGGAAGTGAATCTATCTAATCTTACCTTTTCAAAGGAATCATAAATGATTGTTGTATTAATGAATATATATATATATATATATATATATATATATATATATATATATATATATATATATATATACACACACATATCAAAGTTCATTCAATAGTTCCTGTATGGCTTGCCATAATAAATAAATAAATAAATAAATAAATAAATAAATAAATAAATAAATAGGTATGGTTGAGTTTTATATTCTGGTAGGACATTAAAATGAAATGATGAAAAAAAGATCTTTAGGTCAGACCTGTTGGGGATGTGCTCCAGTCTGGGTTTGGGTCGGACGGGGACAGAGGGGCTTCGTGTGGCTCCAGTGGGCCTGACATCAGCCCGAGAGGCGGACTGAGTAATGGTGCGGATACTGTTGCCACGGCGAACCGGCGACTGGAAGTTGGTGACGGTGCCGTTGCGGCGCGGAGGAGAAGTGGAGCGAGCGGGGGACTCCATGCTGGTGATGTCACTCTCCTGTTCAGGCTTTTTGTCGCCGCCTTCAGGTGGCTGGAGACGAGCTGAATGGAAAACATTTACATACAGCACAGTGTAGTGATGGGCCACAAAAGCATGTCTTTATCAAATGGGGTACCTTTATACAGAGTTTAACAGCTCATAGAATACAGTTAAAGTCCTGTTTGACAGTTCCACTCTGACGGTTTGAAAACTTTGATCTTTGGTGACTTTTTATTATTAGCAAAACTAGCAGTTCTCTTGTGCTTTACCTGCAGCCATCTGAAACACTTTCTTCTTGTCTTCTGTGCGTTCCTGTGTCAAAGCATGTAAAAGAGTTTGAAAATCTGCGGTAAATTATGTTTTAGTGTGGACACAGTGTTTAAAAACTCTCAATACTGCTGTGTCTGATCCACTCATACCAGTGCAACACACACTAACACACAACCACCACATCAGTGTCACTGCAGTGCTGAGAATGATCCACCACCAAAATAATACCTGCTCTGTGGGGGTTCTGTGGTGGCCCTGACCATTGAAGAAAATGGTCAGTGGAGCTGATTAAACGGACAATGAGTGCAGGTGGTGTACTTAATGAAGTGGTATATGTATTGTACACACACACACACACACACACACACACACCCACATATACATATATATATATATATATATATATATATATATATATATATATATATATATATATATATTAATGGGGAGCAAGGAGGCAGATGCATACGCTGAGATAAGCGACGTTAATTATAGGCAAATCCAGGGTTATGGTCAAAACGGTCCAGGTTCAAACAGCCGATACGGAGAGCAGGAGGGACAGACATGACAAAATTAATACAAAACCTCAAACAAGAACCAAACACCACGAGAATACAATACAATACAATACAGCCAACACATCAAACATATCAAAGAAAGGTCAACACAGACCAGGGCAAACACAGGACTTATATAACAGAGGCAAGACGAGTGACAGGTGGGAAACAGGTGGTAACACTAAGGGGTGGAGTTTGACAACAAGGGGGCTAGAGTGAACCAAAACAAATGCACATGGAAGATCAAAAGTAAACAAAAAGCACATGGAGGAGTGGGAGGAGCCAATCGTGACATATATATATATATATATATATATATATATATATATATATATATATATGTAAATTCACTACCTGCCATTATTATGGACAAGATTGTGGCTTCATTGTTTATTGCTTTATTACTCACGTTCTGAAGCTGAACTCTCAGCTGGTTGTTGGTGAATTTGAGTGATCTGGCAATGGCCTGCAGGTAGTAGATCAGCATGCTAAAAACGACAGTGAAGAACTGCACTGAAAGCAATGGCCTTGAGGAAGCGAAGGATAAGTATAGCAAAAGAACTCGTCTCATATTGACCCATATATCTATTTTCCCGAGGTCATTTAGCCAAACCTAGCATGACTGACAGGGCCACTTACAACAGGAGCAGGAGAGCAGGCAGGACCACCACCGGACTGGTGACATAACTCATCGCCTTACTGAACCACAGCGGGAAGTCGTTGTCTATGGTTTCTGATATGATGTCGTAAATCTTCTCTTGACCACTGTAGAGGAAGAGAGGGAAGAAAAGGAAAATATATGATTTGTTTTCATTAATAACAGCATTTTCTAATAGAATTAATATTAAACCAGTGCCTTGAACCCTTATAGGTTGCAGTTATCATGGCAGATAACAAAAGCATGTTGTAATATGATATGAGTTAGTTTTCACCAGGGCTTTAGCTTCTACATATTAATTCAATACAGTGAATTTAAAGTGGCTGTAGTGAAATAAACTGCTCTGAAATCTTTTCTCCTGCTATGGTGCTTTTAAACGGGGCCGTTTGACAGAGATTAAGTGTCGAGGCTTAATGAAAGTGGTTTAAAATGACTCTTAGTGCACAGGCATAGTTCCCTTTAGATGGAGCTTTACAAGACTGGCTCATTTACCTAAAAGGTCCGCAGTGCTGGGAAGGCCTGTACCTCACTATCGCAAAGATGGTCGGAAGCATGCAGAGAAAGAGCATGAAGAGGAGCATAGCCAGGTAGAAATTGTTGGATCTGGGAAAAGAAAAAGAGGAAATGTTAGAGCTCTGTCACTGTTAGAGCTCTGTCACTGTTAGAGCTCTGCTGAACTGAGAAATTTAGTTATTAGATGCCACTACTTACCAGAATCACTTTTCATGATAAAAATCTTGCACATTTTCACCAGTTGGTCATTTCACACCTGATCTGTGATATATATTGTTATTCTAGCTGACTGCCACAGTATACTGAAGTTAAAATGACCCCTTGTCTGGTGTTCAGGTCTGTGGAACCCATTTTCGGTGTTTAGCAAAAGAAAAAATTATGTGATTTATTAATATTTGAATTTCAGATTCCATGGTCTTTGCTAATTTTCCTTGAAGAACTTATGAAATAACACATTTTCTTCACACTTAACACTGTACAGTCCTCTACATATTTATATTACACATATGGTGTTGGGTAATCCTGTAGGGAATAACGGTGTGGAGGTGCTGTGTCCCATCACTCTGTTTTCTTCCTACATGGCCTGCTGTGTGTTTGTGTAATATATATATATATATATATATATATATATATATATATATATATATATATATATATATATATATATATATATATATATATACACACACACTTTATTAGTTTTCTATATTGGTTTATATATATATTAGTTTTATATGTTCAATTGCAGGATAATGCACCATGTCACAAAGCTCATATCATCTCAAACTGCTTTCTTGAACATGACAATGAGCTCACTGTACTCCAATGGCCTCCACAGTCACCAGATCTCAATCCAATAGAGCACCTTTGGGATGTGGTGGAGCGGGAGATTCGCATCATAGATGTGCAGCCGACAAATCTGCAGCAACTGCGTGATGCTGTCAGGTCAATACGGACCAAAATCTCTGAGGAATGTTTCCAACACCTTGTTGAAAGTATGCAATGAAGAATGCAGTTCTGAAGGCAAAAGGGGGTCCAACCTTTTACTAGCACTTTATTTAGTGTACCTAATAAAGTGGCTGGTAAGTGTGTATATATATATATATATATATATATATATATATATATATATATATATATATAAATAATGTGTGTGTATGTTTTTGTGTGTGTATGTGTCTGGTTGGACCACACGGACAGGCTGCTGATTGGCTACAGCTGCTAAAGGAGAACCCTACGCTGGACACTGGTATTTTTACATAAACTGTTCTGGCTGAAAAAAAAAACAGAATCATGCAGTGGGTCCATCAGACCACTGAGTAGCAAACACATCGACCACATAAGGGTTAATGCTTATCTCTGTTAGCGCTTCAATAAGAGGGTGTTAGCGCTAAACTCACTCTGGTGCACATTCATACTTTATATCGTTACATTCTGATGCAAATCTGCTGCTATGATATCACATATTGGAGTGGAGTGACTTCTAAAGTGGAAGCCCTCAGTTCCCTGTAATTATCAGCCGATGAGTTGCTATCAGCTCACTGCACCGGAGTGCCATGTGAAGGAAACGGTGGAGAAGATGAAGAGTAGGTGGATAAATGAAGTGTGGATGAATACACGGCAGTTTCTCCTCACATCTGTTAGTGACTGATAAGAGAGAGAGTAGAACAAGTCGGCCGTTAAATAAATCACAGAGAGAGAGAGAGAGAGAGAGAGAGAGAGAGAGAGAGAGAGAGAGAGAGAGAGAGCGAGAGAGTGAGAGAGAGAGAGAGAGTGAGAGAGAGAGAGAGAGAGAGAGAGAAAGAGGATGAAATAGGGTGACAGAGTAAGCAAGACAAGGAAACAAGAAAGAGTAGGAGAGAGAGACAGAGAGAGAAAGAAGGAGAGAGAGGGAGAGAGAGAGAGAGAGAGAGAAAGAGAGAGAAAGAGGATGAAATAGGGTGACAGAGTAAGCAAGACAAGGAAACAAGAAAGAGTAGGAGAGAGAGACAGAGAGAGAAAGAAGGAGAGAGAGGGAGAGAGAGAGAGAGAAAGAGAAGAAGAGGATGAAATAGGATGACAGAGTAAGCAAGACAAGGAAACAAGAAAGAGGAGGAGGGAGAGAGAGAACGAGGGAGCAACAAAGTGTAAAAAACAGCCCCTACACCCAAAACCACTCCTCTCTCTCTCTGTTTGTATTCTATCTATTATTGTTTCTTTCTCTTTCCTTCTCCCCTCTAAGTTTTCTTTCCTATTGTTCTCGCTCTATATTCTCTCTATTCTCTCAGTTCTAGCTATCTCTGTTTCCCTACCCCTTTCTATCTCTTTCCTCTTTCCTCTCTCTCTTACTTTCTCTCTCTCTCTCACTTTCTCTCTCTTTCTCTCAATCCTATATATGTATTTTTTCTTCCCTTCCTCTATCGTCTCTCTCTCTTTCTCTTGCTCTTCTTTTTCCCCCTCTGATTTCTCTCACTCTCTCACTCTTCTGTTTTCTTTCTGTCTTTTCTCTTGTCTCTTCCACTCCACTCTTTTCTTCTCTCTCTTGTTTTTCTCTCCTATCTCTCCCCTTTTCGCTCCCTCCTCTTTTCTCTCTCTCTTCTTTCTCTTCTCTCTCTCCCTCATCACTTGTGTCTCTCTCTTTTCTCTCTTTTATTTCTCTCCTCTCTCTTCCCTCTCTCTCTCTCTCTCTCTGATCGTTGAGGGTAATGGAGCAGTAAACTGTATTAGATTGTTCTCTCTCTGCTCTCTGCGTTAAGTGCAGGTTGAAGTCGTGTCTTATGGTAAATTAATTTCCGTTAGTCTGGGATCTGAAGATCACAGAGTGACTGCAGCTTTACTGCTGCACTCATTTACACGCTCAGTAAAAAGATCATTTCAAGAACACAGTCACATCCAACCTCAGTCTGACAACTTATTCACAAACCTGAGGGTCAACTCAGTCGAACAGAGACATTTTATATTAAGATCTTCCTTCTGACAAAAAACTAAAAACTAAATGTGCATCTAAAGTAAAGTTGCTCATGTGGCTCCTGCCATTCAGGTGGTCCTGCCATAGAAATATGAACCTAGATGCCGTGTCATCTGTTGCTCTCTATCTGAGGCAATGCGTCTGCGCGTCCACCCTGTTGGAGTGGTCAAGATCCACTTGTGAACAAATTCGCTTGTGTTGTCAGGTGATGAGTCTCATGATTAAATCAGCCACAACAGATTTGTTTTGTTACAATTCTCAGATACAGATGAATCTAGGCCGCATGGACTGCTTATTCCATTGATAACTGGGGGTTGGTTATTCTAGTGGTTAACACCTCTGCCTTCTACACTGTAGACTGGGGTTCAATCCCCCACCTGGGTAAACACTCTACACTATACCAATAAGAGTCCTTGGGCAAGACTCCTAACACCACCTTCGCCTCCCTGTGTAAAATGATGAGATTGTAAGTCGCTCTGGGTAAGAGCGTCTGCCAAATACCGTAAATGTAAATGTAACTGATGGTGCTAATTAGCCACCAGGACCAGCGGAACAGTATTCAGTCCGCACCTGACGTTAAAACCCAAGTTTAGCACTCCGTTAGAAACATAATCTCACACACAACAGCAAATCTATCAAAGTGTGAATCACTTTTAATCTTAATACACATAAAAATAAAGAATTTAACCCTTTAAAACTTGAAAAATGAAATAAGAATATTATTTCAATACAACAAGCTTGGTTACTCTATCAAACTGAAAGCTCCCTGAAACTGTTAAGCGTTCTTCACACGCTGCTGTTATGGACAGAAGATAGACAGAAATACGGACAAACTATTATTTAACAACGCTGTTTGAGGCACGGATATGATGATTTAGACATGCTGTTAGCACCAGGCTAATTGGTAGGGAAGTCCGGAGAGGCCATGAGCTGTTGCCATAATTTTCCAGTTTGTTATCTTGAGACAACAAGTTACGTATCTTGTGATCTCAAAATAACCTCTTTGTTATCTTGAGATCACAGGATGGTGACCTTATTATCTCAGGACAACAAATTTCTTATCTCGAGATAACAAGATAATTGATTTGTTATTTCAAGATAACAACTTTGTTACCTTGACATAACATTATCACTGATTAGTTATCGCAAAATAACAACTTTTGTAATGGTAATTTGGTAATTAACTGATTATTACAAGACAACAACTTTCTGTAAATTGGTGGGGGAGAAGCTTTTATTATTTATTAGCTACATTAGTCTTGCAGCTCCAGTATAACAATAAAGAAGCACCAAATGTTTTGGCCAATTGATTACATTCAGTCTTAGGGGTGGGGGAATTGTGTAAATTAGACCTTTTACGCTTTAACCTGACCCACTTTAAGCCCTGAACATTCCAGATTCATTTCATATTAAGGCTTATTGTTCAGTAACTATAGGGACTTAGACTGCAAACTAATGGAGCTATTCTTAGGTTATAAGACTTGTGCCTGTTGGCATTCCCATGGCTTTTTAAGGGGTTAAGTCCCTAAAACTGTCGTAAGATCAGCAGGAACTGACCTAGAGGCACGGAAGACCTGCTGATGTGGCACATTACAGGTGAGCACAGCCCAGCTTCTCAGGTACATAAGCCCGATCAGTTTCAGGACATTGAAGGCAGGCAGACATGGTGAGAAAAATGCCCCCATCCTGCAAAGAAAGGGAGAGGACATGAAGAAAAGATTTACATATGCGTTTATTGGTACCCTCTTCTACTACCACTGTTACCAAGTTACAAATCATTATTAAGAAATGATTAAGCTGAGGGCCAGTGGCGTGGGCTGCGTAGCTTTGTGAGGAGTGTTGGTCAAATGAACTGGAGTGAATCAGAGGTTAGTGAGTAGGAAAACATAGAGAGGGAAGATAGAACTGTGAATTATGTTGCTTAAAACAGTGAAGAAGGTCAGTATGTGTCTAATATGTTCATATAGATTCTGTTTTAGATATAAATGAAAAAGGAGTCGTTACAATAGGAAGGATTTCATAGCTTTAGTGGTAGCTATAGCAAATGCTAGGTTTAGTAACAAATCTCCCACCTTAGTCCCAAATATAGCTGATCAAAATGTAAAAGTCTTGTTTGGTGTCTGAAGGTTACGTCTTTAATTTTGCGCTGGAGCTAATGCAGCGATGCCGATGAAGTACTGTAAAAACTGCATTTCTAAACCACCACACACTCGCCTCAAACCACGTGGCTCAGTACTCAGTAATCTCTGACAGACTTGCTTATGCAGTTTTAAACACTGTATGTCAAATTATTACCTGTAAAAAGTTATAAAAGTGCAAATAAAATTAGTGCTAATCAGCCATAGAATCTTTTACACTTGTTAGCCACATTAGCCTCATAGCTCCATTGCAAATCTAGAGAAGCAAACTTCACGTCTTGGCCGGGAAATTGAGTATATTAGATTTTTATTTTTTTTTTTGTCAAAATGCTTTTTTCCTTTCAAATTCAAGGCAACACCTACGCACCATATCATTCCCTGGTTGTAAATTAGATGGAGGACATTTTCAGCGATCTTGAATTCACCATATTCAGGCTGTAAGACAAGTGAAGACAGAACTCAGTCACTATGTGTATTATAATCACTGACTGTAAAAACTACATGCTGCAGATTCATACTGGATTAAAATCACTCCACAATTATTACAGTCAGACTGTATAACTACACACGCTGCAGATTCATACTGGATTAAAATCACTCCACAATTATTACAGTCAGATTGTAAAACTACACACACTGCAGATTCATACTGGATTAAAATCACTCCACAATTATTACAGTCAGATTGTAAAACTACACACACGGCAGATTCATACTGGATTAAAATCACTCCACATTTATTACAGTCAGACTGTAAAACTACACACGCTGCAGATTCATACTGGATTAAAATCACTCCACAATTATTACAGTCAGACTGTAAAACTACACACACTGCAGATTCATACTGGATTAAAATCACTCCACAATTATTACAGTCAGACTGTAAAACTACACACACTGCAGATTCATACTGGATTAAAATCACTCCACAATTATTACAGTCAGACTGTAAAACTACACGCTGCAGATTCATACTGGATTAAAATCGCTCCACAATTATTACAGTCAGACTGTAAAACTACACACTGCAGATTCATACTGGATTAAAATCACTCCACAATTATTACAGTCAGACTGTAAAACTACACACACTGCAGATTCATACTGGATTAAAATCACTCCACAATTATTACAGTCAGACTGTAAAACTACACGCTGCAGATTCATACTGGATTAAAATCACTCCACAATTATTACAGTCAGACTGTAAAACTACACACACTGCAGATTCATACTGGATTAAAATCACTCCACAATTATTACAGTCAGACTGTAAAACTACACGCTGCAGATTCATACTGGATTAAAATCCCTCCACAATTATTACAGTCAGACTGTAAAACTACACACGCTGCAGATTCATACTGGATTAAAATCACTCCACAATTATTACCATCAGACCGTAAAACTACACACTGCAGATTCATACTGGATTAAAATCACTCCACAATTATTACAGTCAGACTGTAAAACTACACACACTGCAGATTCACACTGGATTAAAATCACTCCACAATTATTACAGTCAGACTGTAAAACTACACGCTGCAGATTCATACTGGATTAAAATCACTCCACAATTATTACAGTCAGACTGTAAAACTACACACACTGCAGATTCATACTGGATTATAATCACTCCACAATTATTACAGTCAGACTGTAAAACTACACACACTGCAGATTCATACTTGATTAAAATCACTCCACAATTATGACAGTCAGACTGTAAAACTACACACACTGCAGATTCATACTGGATTAAAATCACTCCACAATTATTACAGTCAGACTGTAAAACTACACACACTGCAGATTCATACTGGATTAAAATCACTCCACAATTATTACAGTCAGACTGTAAAAATACACGCTGCAGATTCATACTGGATTAAAATCACTCCACATTTATTACAGTCAGACTGTAAAACTACACACACTGCAGATTCATACTGGATTAAAATCACTCCACAATTATTACAGTCAGACTGTAAAACTACACACTGCAGATTCATACTGGATTAAAATCACTCACAATTATTACAGTCAGACTGTAAAACTACACACACTGCAGATTCATACTGGATTAAAATCACTCCACAATTATTACCGTCAGACTGTAAAACTACACGCTGCAGATTCATACTGGATTAAAATCACTCCACAATTATTACAGTCAGACTGTAAAACTACACACTGCAGATTCATACTGGATTAAAATCACTCCACAATTATTACAGTCAGACTGTAAAACTACACACACTGCAGATTCATACTGGATTAAAATCGCTCCACAATTATTACCGTCAGACTGTAAAACTACACACACTGCAGATTCATACTGGATTAAAATCACTCCACATTTATTACAGTCAGACTGTAAAACTACACACACTGCAGATTTATACTGGATTAAAATCGCTCCACAATTATTACAGTCAGACTGTAAAACTACACACACTGCAGATTCATACTGGATTAAAATCACTCCACAATTATTACAGTCAGACTGTAAAACTACACGCTGCAGATTCATACTGGATTAAAATCACTCCACAATTATTACAGTCAGACTGTAAAACTACACACACTGCAGATTCATACTGGATTAAAATCACTCCACAATTATTACAGTCAGACTGTAAAACTACACGCTGCAGATTCATACTGGATTAAAATCACTCCACAATTATTACAGTCAGACTGTAAAACTACACACACTGCAGATTCATACTGGATTAAAATCACTCCACAATTATTACAGTCAGACTGTAAAACTACACGCTGCAGATTCATACTGGATTAAAATCACTCCACATTTATTACAGTCAGACTGTAAAACTACACACACTGCAGATTCATACTGGATTAAAATCGCTCCACAATTATTACAGTCAGACTGTAAAACTACACACACTGCAGATTCATACTGGATTAAAATCACTCCACAATTATTACAGTCAGACTGTAAAACTACACACACTGCAGATTCATACTGGATTAAAATCACTCCACATTTATTACAGTCAGACTGTAAAACTACACACACTGCAGATTCATACTGGATTAAAATCGCTCCACAATTATTACAGTCAGACTGTAAAACTACACACTGCAGATTCATACTGGATTAAAATCACTCCACAATTATTACAGTCAGACTGTAAAACTACACACACTGCAGATTCATACTGGATTAAAACCGCTCCACAATTATTACAGTCAGACTGTAAAACTACACACGATGCATATTCATACTGGATTAAAATCACTCCACAATTATTACCATCAGACCGTAAAACTACACACACTGCAGATTCATACTGGATTAAAATCACTCCACAATTATTACCATCAGACCGTAAAACTACACACACTGCAGATTCATACTGGATTAAAATCACTCCACAATTATTACCGTCAGACTGTAAAACTACACACACTGCAGATTCATACTGGATTAAAATCACTCCACAATTATTACAGTCAGACTGTAAAACTAAACACACTGCAGATTCATACTGGATTAAAATCGCTCCACAATTATTACCGTCAGACTGTAAAACTACACGCTGCAGATTCATACTGGATTAAAATCGCTCCACAATTATTACAGTCAGACTGTAAAACTACACACACTGCAGATTCATACTGGATTAAAATCACTCCACAATTATTACAGTCAGACTGTAAAACTACACACTGCAGATTCATACTGGATTAAAATCACTCCACAATTATTACAGTCAGACTGTAAAACTACACACACTGCAGATTGATACTGGATTAAAATCACCCCACAATTATTACAATCAGACTGCAAAATTCATACGGGATTAGATTCATATGGGATTAGAATTTCTCCCAGTAAAACTAATCCAGCTCCCATTGAAGTTGAGCCATCCCTACATTTTAATATGATGCAGTCATGCCAGTAAAAACATCTCAGAAAAAAGCTCAAAATAGAGTCATACTTACAAACTTGCTCTCCAGATCCCAGCAGCAGCAGTCGCTCAGGTATCGGACCACCAGGCCCCGAATGAAATCAATCAGTAAAATACTTGCCACAGTAAAGATCATGTCAATGATTGAAAGCTTCAGCATTTCCTGTGAATGAAATAAGCAGTAAACAAATTTAGCTACTCAAGCTAGCTTGGCTCTGTCCCGTTCGCTTTGTAACACAACCCCTCCAGAGGAGCCTTCCAAGAGCTCCTGAAGGAGGACTATTAAATCAGCTGTATGGATTTCATCCAAGAGAATTGATGCGTGCTGTCTTAGCCTACTGACAGTTTCATTAAGTAACTGTCTGGCTGTACATTTCATTCCGTGTATTCAATCCATAGTCACTTTATTGCCATTGGTGGGAAACAATTACAACAGGACAATACATTTTCATCTTTTTTTCTTGTCAGCGTTAATGCCTTATTTTCTATAGCTTTTGAGCGAAAGCGAGGACAATGGTTAGCTCAGACTTGATCTAGTGCAGGAGCTGCTAAGTGCTCGTTAGCTTGAGTGCTGGCATAAATGCTTGGTTAATGGACTATAATGATGTTGACATGAGGGTGAAACAATGTGAATATTTTGTAGTGAATTGTGCACCTTCTGTGTAGCCCTACTGTACAGACTGTATCTCTATTATCTGCTACAGATCGTCTCCTGATATTGGAATGTTTACATTGTTTTTCCTATTTTTTTAGGGCTACCTGGCAAATGTGTAGTGTACTTGGCTATCTTTGTTTTTCTAATGTGTCTTTTTGAAACAGTGACCTTAGAGTACACCTTCATTTAATATAGAATCAAATAAGGAATCTTGTCTTGGTTGATTGTCTTTAGTCATTATAGTTGGACAGGCATGAAGCATGAGTCCATAGTCCTGATCAAAATTTGCCTTTCAGTGGACAATCTCAGAATGCTGTGCAGAATACTGACCCTAATGATAATGTCTTGACCCTAATGTGTTCCCAATACTTCACTCTATGACTACACAATGTACATATTTCAGAGCTGTTACTGAATCAAATTAAAATGATAACATTTTGCACTACAATTCAATAATATACAGAAGTTACTGAATAATTTATAGCAGATTCTTAGTGTTTGCAGAACAATTTATAATAATTACTAAATAATTCACATTATGCAATCACTATCTCTTAGTAGTTACTGAATAATTTAACATGAATATTGAATAATTCAGTAGTACATTAAGAATTCATAGTAGATATTACATATTCATAGTGCTTAAGCAACTTGATCATTTATAGTGATATCGAAGTAATTCATAGTAGGTACTGAATAATTCAGAGTAGAAACAGATTAATTCCTAGTAAATACTGAATGATTCATAGTGCATACTGAATGTCTCAGAGTAGATACTGAATAACTCATAGTAGATACTAAATAATTCATAGTAGGTACTGATTGATTTACAGTAGATACTGAATTATTCACAGTAGATACTGAATAATTCATATTAGGTAATGACTAATCCATAGTAGATACTGAATAATTCCTTTTATTTGATCGCAGTTCTCTAGGAAGTGATTCATACATTTCAATTTGATTCATTTTGGAATTAAAAATGAAACTATTCAGAAATATGTATTAGTACTAATAATAGTTTCTTTGTACACACACAACTATTTACACAGTACTGGAAATATAGACCACACACACAATTTCATTTTTAATTTTGGACATAATGGCTCAGATTAAATGAATTTCGTACTGGGCTCTAAGTGCGCGAATGACTGTGTGAAACACACCTGGCCGACATACGTCTCCCAGCACTGATCCTGCTGGGTTTTGGTGTTGTACTCATATGAGGTGGACTGGTTCATTGGGGTCAGTGCTGGTGCTGGTTGTCCAGATAAGAAACCACTTTTGATGGTGATTATGGTTCGGTTGAGATCTGCGATGGTAGTAGTGAGGGTAGCATTCCTCCCCTTTGTAATCTCAGGTACAACAGTGGACAGGTTGATCTCAGCAGGCTGGGAGATGGTGGCCAGATATGATGTGGAGTCGGACAAGTTTCCTAGAGTCTGCAGAGCACAGGATGTAAATATAATGCAATAGCTGAGCATCTTATCCAATCTGGATATTCAACTTGTCAAAATTTTTTGGGACACCTGGCTTTTCAGCATGAGCATGTGTTCTTTATTGATTTGCTTGTATTTGCGATCTCGTTCTTTCGGTCATTACCCACAGCTCATGACGATAGGTGAGGGTCGGGATGTAGACCGACTGGTAAACAGAGAGCTTTGCCTTATGGCTCAGCTCCCTCTTCACCACTACAGTCCGGTACAGTGACCGCATTACTGCTGCCGCCTGTCCCAGCCTGTGGCCGATCTCATGATCCCTCTTCCCATCACTCGTGAACAAGACCCCAAGATACTTAAACTCCTCCACGTGGGGCAAGTCCTTTCCCCTTACCTGGAGTGGGTATGCCATCCTTTTCTGGGCTAAGACCATGGAGTCAGACCATGGACTCAGACGTGGAGGTGGAGATGATTCAGCCAAAAGAACAACATCATCTGCAAATAGCACAGACGTCACCCTCCGGCCTCCACACGTAATGCCCTCTTGACCCCAGCTATGCCCTGACACTCTGTCCATGAATATCATGAACAGGAGTAGAGACAGGGCACAACCCTGGCGGAGTCCAACACTAACACTGAAAGGGTCCGACTTAATGCTGAGTATACGAACACAGCTCTCACAGCTCTTGAATGGCCTGGAGTAGTAGCCCCATAACATACTAGCAAGATATCTCGGCAAACACAGTCGAACGCCTTCTCCAAGTCCACAAAATACATGTAGAGTGGGTTGGCAAACTCCCATGCATAAGCACAGACATCAGTCAGAGTTTTCCTCTTTGCGATTTTAATTTGCATCCAGGTGACCCTCTCATCCACTGGGACAAACTCCAACTGCACAGTCGCCAGCCAGGGACATGTGAGTATCCCCACACCTGCCCGGCGCCTCTCACCCTGCGCAACCCCTGAGTAGGAGAGGGACCAACCCCTATCCAGGAGTTTGGTTCCAGAGCCGACACTGTGGGTGGAGGTGAGCCCAACTATATCTACTTGGTACCTCTCAGCCTCCTGCACAAGCTGTGGCTCCTTCCCCCCCAGGTTACATTTCACGTACCAAGAGCCAGTTTCTGCCACAGGGGCCTAGGCCACCAAGGGCTCCCCTGCAATCTCCCAATGCCTATATGGCACTGCACCGCTCCCGCTTGCTGAACCTTGTGGGTGGTGGGCCCACATGGTCTCCCCACATTGCTTCTTCGGGCTGAGCCCAGCCGGGTTATATTGGCTTACCGGCCACCAGGCGCTCATCAAGGAACACTACCCCAGGCCTGGCTCCTCTCCTGGGCACGGTACACGATTGCTTGTGTCCGTTGTGCTTAGAGTTTTTGGAAATATCTAGTGAAAATCTAGTGTATATAATTTTACTTTTACTCCAGACAGTGTCAACATTTTTCCACCTTAGATGCTAATGTGGCTAAAAAACACTCAATGTCAATAGTCACCCAAACTATCTCTGTAAATACATTATCAAAAATATCAGGATTGGTACAAAATTCTGTTGCACTAGTGCAGTGCTAACCGCGTGATCCACTGTGATCGTTGTGATGTACATGTGCTGATTTGCTGTATAGCAACTTATATTTTGAGAAGAATTCAAAAAGGTCACTTACACCAGAGCTCATGCTGTTCACTTTATCCAACAGGGCGATTATCAGACTGTAGAGGTTTCCAAGGTACAACACCAGCACCCTGATGAATTCAAATAAAAACTAACTAATCAACTAACAGATCAGATTGGTTTAAACTGTCGCTTTGCGGTTTAGATGTGTAGCATCAAACCTGGCCAGCTGGAAGCGGAGGCTGGTCCTGGGGTGGTACATCTCCAGCTGAGCCACTAACTCAAAGGCAGATGGAGCGATCATGGTAATGAGGGAGACAACCACACTCACCTAATACAATACAAACACAAAGAGAACAACACATAAAAACATGACCCTTTTCATTAAAGTAATGTCATTGCTTAGAAAGAAGTAGCGTCCTTCCTACAACCTTCTCTGTGTCTATTCCTACACAGAGAAGAAAGGCAGTGCAGGTCATTTCCGTTAATATAATCAAATGAAATGCTTCCACCATAACTCTGTTAGCAGATGAACCAAGACTCTGTGGTCTCACTGTGTGAGAAATGGGACTTTGTTGAGCTGCTAGCGAGCAATAACAGGTGAAAGGTGAGGGGTGAGGCCTCTGTCACAATATTGAAGAAAAAATTGTGTATTTCAACTGAGGACCCCCAAAACAGGCAGAAATTGTTTTTACAGTTACTGTGAAAAAGAGTTTCACATGTTAGGGTGGTTTAACAGACACCCAAGTTGATTTTGAATGAATGCATATTTAACCCTCAGACTTTACAGTAACTAAAGCTACAATTTTCATTATGTGTAACTAAATTGTTGAATAATTAAAGAATTATTTGTAGTGGCTCCAGCAGAGAAAGTTTGCTATAAATGCTTTTAACGTTTTCATTTGAGAGACTGATGATATTTTATTTTGATTTGAAATTTGATGAAAAGTTGTTGTTGTGTGAACAGTTTTATTTTAGGGAAAGAAAAAAAATGTGATCTGAATGAAGATGTAATGTGTCCCGTCGTGTCTCTACATTAAGGGCTGGTGAGGCATGGACCCACCAGATGTCGCTTTGGAGCAGTGCACGACATGATCAATATTTTTTTTCTTTGTAATTAACCTTTTTGCATGTTTATTACATAGGCCAATGGTAGGGCTGCCCGATATATTCCGAATACCTTCCTGTACCTGCACCTCTGTAAATACCAGTAGCTGACCTACTCCTTCTAGAAGACTTCATCTGGACCAGTCCCCGAGTGTTCGTCTAACCAAGTGAGCAGTTAAAAAACACTCTACGCACATTCAATGCTATTCCAATAACCAGCTGTGGGGCACAGTCATGCTGGTCCCATGCTGAGAGCAGCCAATAAACAATAGTCATTTTGCAAGCATCCAAACGTGGCTTATGGCATGGGCATTGCTGTGCAGCTAGCCATTGTTCCTCATCAGTTGTGGTAGCCACTCATAATGCAAGGCAATAAAATTAGTCAAGTCAAAAACATAATAAAAGTTACATTTGGTACTCTGTCATTAGGGCAAAATTAGAAAATTAATGTTTGGGACACTCTAGACAAAGAATTTCAACATCATTCAGTCTGGAAAGGACAAAAACTGCTCCTTCAGTCCAGAGAGGTTCAAGAGAAAAACGTGGCTAACTGCAAGTGTAGCTAAAAAACACTCTTTTGCTTTCCTTGCCTTCGCTTGATATGCTATCACTTGAATTCAGTCATGGATACAACACCTCATACTCCATGAACACAAGCATCTGACCACCTGATGTTGTCCCAGAAAGCCCCACCCCCACACTCATTACCTCCTTGCCATGAGATGGCTGCTATAACATTACAGACAAACCACTGCACAACTGCACAGATATTTCAATGTATTGCTTTCTATATGACAGGACCATGTATTATTTCATGCTGCATTTGTACAATAACTGTATGATGCATATAAACACACATATGTATACTTCAGGCGAGGTCAGACCTCGTTCTTCTCCCATAGAGTTAGTTCTGCTTTCTGCTGCTCCAGCTTCTGGGATCGGTCCACTACAAAGTAGATGATGTAGATGCTGCCTGCCAGAGACAGCAGCACCAGGATGTTGGCCAGGATCCGCAGGCTGATCAAAACTGCGCTGCGTGGGAAACAAGCCAAGGAGATCAGATTCATTAACTGGCGCTGTCCAACGGTGTTATATGCTGTATTTACAGAAGTGTTTTCAACAAATTATAATGTATGGATTTCCAAAATATGCTTTAGCGCAAAAATCAGGATGTTAGATGATGTATAATCTCACAAGCCGTCATTAGGATAATTTTAACGTCATTGTGATATTAGTACTCATCTCTCAAAAATAAAGGAGGTAAATAAAGGGGGGCTACCACAGAAGAAAGTCTTTTACTGACAAAATACTGTAAAATTTAATGGCCAATATGCATTTAAAAAATGGTCAAATGCATGTAAATAAATGCTGTATTTTAACACCACACCAATTTAGAGAAATAAAATGTTAATTTACAAAAACTAATGATCATCTTTATTTCACATTTATTTGTGTTCATATTAATGCCTGTTATTATTGTTATTATGGTGGTAAAATACTGTGTCAGAATAACTAGTTGAACTAGTGAAAGACTCGAAATACAGTAAAAGGCAGAATTTCTCAGAAATTAAATGACTGAAAACATACGTTTGCCCTTAATTTACAGGTTTTGTTTGGGACTTTTTACTATTCTTTACAGATTTTGAATTTTTTACAGTGTCAGCATGACTTCAACAGAATTTCTCTGTCTTGCTTGTGCTTTGCTGACTGTGATTGTTCCACCTGTGTCCCAGCTTTCTCAGAGGTGTTGGGGTGACCAAACTGAAGCCATTGTTTGCTTTTCAGGAGTGGAGGTGATTGTATCAGTGAGTGAATGAGTGCGACGGTGTTGTTCCTGGTGTTAGGGCTCAGGCTGAGCGCTCTGATTTACTTGAGCATTCACATCCACTGCAACCGCAGCACAACAGCAAAACATCCCACCGTATTTCACGCAAATGGCCTTTTACTGCAGCGATGACTGAATCACCATCAGAGCTGTTTACACATTAAAGTGAATTAATATGTTGTGGATATGCCCACTCAGAAATGCCTGTGGAGGCATAAAGTCAAGCTCACCAAAGAGAAATACTGCACTCACTGCCTTCTCCATTTCTCTATCATTACTTATTTCTTTACTCATTTTTTCTTTCTTTTTGGTCCCAAAGTGTCCAGACAGGCTTTCTAATGAGTGATTTAGAAGTCAAACATTGCTGACACAGCTTGTACAATCTGCACAGAAAAGCACTGGTCAGTAGAATGCAACACTCTCAAGGAGCCACACATGAGCCTAAGGTTACCATGCTCTAAGCCAAGCATGGGCTAGAGAGGTATAAACCACCCCAGCATTGGGCTGAGGAGCAGCAGAATTGTGTTCTCTGGAGTGATGGAGCTCCATCCAATACCTTTGGGACGAGTTGGAGTGATCCAGAACTGACCATCCAACATCAGTACCTGACCTCACTAATGCTCAATCAGATCCTCACAGCAATGTTCCAACATCTAATCTAAAATCTGATTGGCTGAGCTGAAATCAAAAGTCTAAAAAATGTCACTTGAATATCTTACAAGCTTCAAACATTCATGTTTCAGAAGTCACGTCAAACTCAGGCTGAATCCCAAATGGCTCCGCACTCTCTAGTGTGCTACCTATGAATGTTTAGAAGTTCTAGCCTCTACAGCCAAATAGTGCATCATTAAGTGTGGATGTGTCCCAAATGACTATTTCCTAGCTGTATTTTGCATCATTAGTCTGAAGGATCAAGTATTTAATTTCCTACATAGTGCACTATGTAGGGAGCAGGGAGCCATTTGAGATTCAGCCCCAGCATGAGAAGAGGGGCATTGCTGAGTTGGTGCTAAACAAGACTAAATGAGTGGAAATCTGATGCTGTGCTCATTCTTATGACAAAAAGTCGAAACTTTCATGAAATGACTGCAGTATAAAGCAACGGGTGACCAAACGCTTTTCTCCTCTTTCAGTGGTCCATGGTTGCTTGGCAACGATACCATATTCTAAAGGTACTACGTTTCTTAACCGAATACTTGTTTATGTCAATTATTATTAATAATAAAAAAATCATTTGGCAAAAATGTGTGTATTTTATCACCTATGAACACCCTTCCTGTGATAAAATCACAGTAACACATGTGCTGTCATGGCTTATTGCTTTATCAATACCATTCATTTCTGACGAAACACTGAAGAAGCAGGTGTCTACAAATCCCCAGGCTACTAAACATTCTCTAATAAAATGCAAGAAAACATAAACTAAAACTCTCCAAAAGTGGAAAAAAGCTCTTACAGGCTGGTGTCCTTCTTTTTCTCCTGCTCTTCCACAATGGCCTCCTTAAAAACAAGAAGCAATGCCTTCAGTCTTGTTAGCTTCAGGCAAAGTGGAAGAAAATTCATTCACTCCGCAAATTAAAAGGCCAAAAGTCCAAACCTCAACATCTCTGAATGTGTTTGTGATTGTGTTTTGATGGGTAATGAACTGTTTTGACATGAAATTAAATAAATAAAGGGTGGTCCCTGATTTTTACACAGCATTGTTTGTTATAATAATAATAAAATAAACAAAATGCAAAAATTTTCTCTTTTAGTTATTCTCATTCTGTATTGTTCAGCATTATGAAACAAGCAAAAAGCACTGTACAATGTAGGTTTGCCTTGATTTCCTTCGGTTTTACTACAAATGGTTCTGAACATGCACAAAAATCCAAACATGCAGGACCCCTTTGCCTCAGTGGTCTCATACAGTGATCAGTAATAGGCCTGGATGGTGAGCTCTCCTTTGGGAAATCATCACTGATACTACAGCACATTAAACTCACGCGCTTCATAATGCTGTAATGAATTGGATCACTGAGAAATGAACACAGAGAGGCCGTGCGTGTGTCCTGTGTGTTAAGGGACACGCTCACCCTGATGTTATTAACGATGGCCGCTCCTTTGCTCTCGGCCGCCTCGGGGTTGCCGATCAGGTAGTCCCAGGCACAGAAGATCCTCCAGCAGAAAGTGTAGTTCTCATCAGACTCACTAGCTAAACTCAGCTGTGAGTTTCTCGCCATTCTGGGAAGAACCAAAAGATCACATTGCATGAATTGTTACACGTATGCTGACAAGTTTCAAATACCAGAAGGTTGATTAAAAAGGTTTATATTGTGGAAATACTAAATTTCCTTGTTAAAAATTCCATATCAAAATAATCCATTTACTTTCCATATATGGAAACTAGTTTTCAATCTGACATAATTGATACTTTTTTGATCCCACAAATGTTGAAATTCCACCTCTGCATTTAACCCATCCATGAAGTGAAACACCACATACACACTAGTGAACACACACACTAGGGGGCAGTGAGCACACTTGCCCGGAGCGGTGGGCAGCCCTATCCACGGCACCCGGGGAGCAGTTGGGGGTTAGGTGTCTTGCTCAAGGACACCTCAGTCATGGATCGAACCGGCAACCTTCTGGTTACAGGGCCAGCTCCCTAACCTCCAGCCCACGACTGCCCCCCCACCAACATTGTTGTAACATTAGAACCATGAACACATCTACATGAAATCATATGCAAAAGTCTGGTCAAATTACATGTTGTGTTGATTTTCTAAGAATTTAATTTTGGGGGGAAAAAAATCCCTGTAAAAGATTGTTGTTTACTCATTCATTGTCCATACAACTCTATGCTCCGCCCATTCAGTGTGCAGCTGTTTAACCCTGTCCCTTCACAGTGAAGTAATACAGTATTGCTACTGCGGACGATCTATAGCAGTTATTGGAGTGGAAGAGTAAAAGATACCGTACGTCATTATTTGCTACCTGCACAATTTGTTCCATACACAGTAAACGGCAGCCAATCAGAACAGTAATCACTTGCATATACAATGTCTGTCTTAAAGGCACAGTAACAAAGCCTAGCCTGTTTAATTACAGGGAATAAATAAAAAGAGATTATAAATTGCCGGTGTAGTAGAATTACGGCTGAGGAAAAAAATTACATAAAAAAATGTAAGATCATGTAAGAAGTTCAGTAGGAATGTAAGGCAGGTTTAAAACAGTTCATGCTCTATAAGTATTATGTAACTAGTCAGCATTATTTTCTTTGATGTTACTTATCATTTTGAGCAATCAAACCTCGATTAATGATTACTTTCTTAACAGAGTGATGAAACTGTAGGCAAAAACAGCCATTCCAACCAGGAAATAGGCCAGGGGCAGACGATAGCCGGCGCTGCCGATTTTACGCACGTTACCATAGTAACCGTAGAAAAGCACGGAGTACTGCAGGTAGCCCTGAGAACACAGAAAAACCTGAATCAGTGTGAGTACTGTACTTATACAATTTCATACATTCACGAAAGAGTTAAAACAAGCTAAATTAAAAAGGAAAATATAAACTCATGAAAAAAGAGAAGCCCATATCATGAAAAATCCAACCTTATTTTGGAAATATAAGTATGTGATGTAGTATGGAAACAACGTTAAGGTCGTTACCCATTTCTACAGTGTCTATATAAAACTAAGCAGCGAAAACAGCCTGTTTTAAATGCGTTGTTCTTGTGATGTCACATTTATATACATGTATATCCACCTATTCTGCTTACAGCAGTGTAGCCTCACCCATTCATGCTGAAATTGTAAAGAGTGTTTTAGCCTGGATTTGTAATTAAATAAGGCAGCCAGTTAGAACGGATTACACTTACACATATCAGGCTATATAAATAGATATTTAAAGTGGGTTATAAAAAAATATGGAAAATGTTGAATAAAACAACTAAAATAGCTTTTGTTATCTAGTTTATAGATTGCAATCTATAGTGAGACCGATATTGTGAAATAAAACTGCAGTAACTACTGAAGGAAGGGTTATGAATGAACTATGGGTTAAGCCAGCTAAGAAAGCTTTAAAGGTTAAAGTGGTTACAGAACACTGCGGATTGTTTACTTAAGTTAATAACTTAAGTAAAGTTCATAACTTAATTGGGTTTATACAGACATTCGTGATAATTACTGTAATGCTACTATGACGTTCCAGTTTGTTGTAGCTGTTGTTTTTGTTGTTAGTTGATTGCTAAGGTCTTGATAGGCCATTACTATGGTTTCAAAGCTGGTTGCTATGGTGTTGCTGTGCCACTGCTATGATGTCAGAGTTGGTTGCTAAGGTGTTGCTAGGCCGTTTCTGTGATATTCCAGGTGGTTGCTAAGGTCTTGATAGACCATTGCTATGCACCAAAGCTGGATGCTAACATGTTGCTAGGCCGTTGCTGTGGTGTCACAGATGGTTGCTAAGGTTTTGATAGGTCATTTCTCTGATATGCCAGGCTTACCTAAGGTGTTGCTAGGCCATGGCTATGGTGTCACAGTTGGTTGCTAAGGTGTTACTGGGCCATTGCTGTGGTGTCACAACTGGTTGCTAAGGTGTCACTAGCCAATTATGTATCCAAGAAGGTTGCTAAAATGTTGTTAGGCCATTGCTACAGTATCCGAGGAGGTTGCTAAGGTGTTGCTAGGCTATTGCAATAGTATCCCAGGTGGTTGCTAATGTGTTGCTAGGCCAATACTGTGGTGTCCCATGTGGTTGCTAATGTGTTGTTAGGTTGTTACTGTGGTATCTTAGGTGGTTGCTAAGGTGTTGCATTCTTTTATGATGGTGACACAAGAGGAGTGTCCAAAAACATTTGGCTACAGATTGTACACTGACTGTGGTAGAATAAGAGGTAGAGATATTATGTAAGCATTATAAATTATGAAGCATTATATAAGCATTAAAAAATCATGTCTGAACAAACAATGTATGAATGATATAAGTCGAATCAGTTAAAAAGCAATCTATTCAGGTAGTGGCTGCAAAGTTTTGTGGTTGTAGCTCAAAAAGCTGTAGGAGGCGCAGGATTATATCATAATATAATAATAACCAAATGCAAAACAGTAAATAGCCATTTTTAAGCCAACGTAATATGACATGTTCAAACTTTTGAATAGTAATGAAACAGTAATAGTCTTGCCCCAAGTGACCAGATGGTGTCCAGGTCCTGAGCGGAGGCGATCTGGTCTCTAGGGATGGTCTTACTGCGAGTGGTGCCAAATGGAGCGCCGGCCAGCAGCTGGAGGAGTGAGAAAGCATGAAGGAAGGGAGGGTGGGTGAATAGAGGGATAGAGGGAGGATGAGTGATAGAGGAGAACAGCTGATACCTGTGCAGGGAAATTGCTTTGTGTCCCTGTGTCAGGGAGAAAAATAAATCTAGCCTGTATACAGAGCCAACTTTTGATGGTGGAGTTTAAAGGCAAAACCGCTGTTTTGTATTGATGTTGTAACTTTTTCTCCCAAAAGAGCAGAAGCTCATCTACTGTAAGAAACTACAGGCATCCTCAGTAATAAATCTACAGAGTTACACATATAAAAAAAAAAATTATAATATTGTAAACTGAGGATTGAAATGTGATGTGTTGCTGCAGTTCGGCAAAAGAGGAAAGTTCTGACCATATCAATGCGTGCTGAGTTCTTAAAGGAGAATTCCACAGATTTTTCCATATATATATATATATATATATATATATATATATATATATATATATATATATATACATAATGCTACTCTATATACATACATATATAGCCTGTATACATAAAAATGTATACATACAAATAATGGGGCCCACAACTTAGTATGGCATGGGAATGACAAAATTAAGCCTTGACCACAGCTTAATAAGGCATGATCTTGTTCACACACCTTAATAAGTTGGTCATGAATTAATTATCTCGTTCCATGCCTTACTATGCCATGGCCACGCATTAGAACCTTGTTCCCACACTTTAATGTGCTGTGGCCACGCATTATTTTTATATATACCAGATATCACCAGCAGGGCTCTGTACTTACAGAAATATTTATAGTAGGTTTAGTTGGGCATAATGATTAGTTGGTGTATTATTGCTCCATTAAACAAACCCCTGAATTGTAATCCTTCCAAGTGCACCTACACGGTATGTGTTTCTGATGTTTTCCTTTGGACACCCCTGTAATCTCCTAATAGAGTTGGTGTTTGACACTGTATAGCATACTGTTACCTATAAAAATGGACTAAAGTACGTCACATAGCTAAAAACAGTAGCAGTGCCCACAATGAAGACTGAATTTTGTCCATACTTCTGTTGCTTCCATTACTTGTTAGCTGTATTAGCCTCAAAGGTACAATGCTAAAACATAAGTAAACTACTGAGCGATCTCTTGGCTGAGCGACTACTTTTGAGGTATGCTTTGAAGATGATTAGTTACAAACCTCAGGCAGAACGATGAATGCTCCGGTCATTATGGTGAGGACGATATTAATGCCGAAAAGCCATCGCAGGAAAATAAAGTAAGAGGCCACACCAGATCCAAAGTGACCTGCAAAAACAGCAAAACATACTGGCTCCCTAATGGAGGGTGGCAGTCGTGGGCTGGAGGTTAGGGATCTGGCCCTGTGACCGGAAGGTTGTCGGTTCGATCCCCAGTGCTGTCAGTCCATGATTGAGGTGTCCTAACCCCCAACTGCTCCCCGGGCGCCGTGGATAGAGCTGCCCACCGCTCCGGGCAAGCGTGCTCACTGCCCCCTAGTGTGTGTGTTCACTAGTGTGTGTGTGGTGTTTCACTTCACGGATGGGTTAAATGTGGAGGTGGAATTTCCCCGGTTGTGGGATCAAAAAAGTATCAACTTAACTAACCCTAATTTAACTTAATACATAACACACACTCAAACATCTGGCCGAATCCAGCTGTTTACCAAGATCACAGTGAGGAAATGATAACCGCTGCCCACAAATGCATTCTTCCATAGCTACTCTTGTGAGGTTGGACAAGTTACTGTTATTACTTGATTTATTTGTGTGAAAGGTCATAATTTTGAAATCGACTGAATGTAGTTTTTTTTTTATTATGCACTCAGGGATTTCTAGAGATAAATATCAGGTTCAGTTGCTTTGGTGTTGCTAAGATAACTCCTCTACACAGAAGCCTTAAAATGCAATGTCAGCTCTTTCCGTTGAACTAGACTTTTTTTCAAAAATCTTAAAAAATATAATGCATTTCATTACAATTCCATATGATTTCCATCTCTGTAAATGAGCAAGCAGGTCAATATCTATACGTATTTTCAAGTGTTTTTATAAGTGCTGTTTGTTTGTTGAGTCAGTTGTTTTCCACCCCTTCCTTCTCGCCCCTCATTGCTCACTCGCAGCTCAACACGGAGGCAAAACATTTCAAAGTGTCCTAGTTCAGTTATAGGTAAAAAATATTAGATTATATTAACTATAAAAGTGGAAAAGTCACTATGGTCTGCAGAAAGAGGCTGCTGGCATTAGTTTACATTTATAGTTTCTGTAGCATGGCTAAACGTACTCCTAGGGATGTGTATATGGCATTTTATTCATATAATGACATTATGGCAAAAACATTTTATACAGTGAGTTTGTGCACTACAGTTTCTTATTAGGTTGAATTTAATTTTTGCCAGTATTCTGTAAAAAGTTCCAAATCTCACAACAGTAGCTATGAAAAGGCACGTTTATGGGTAGAGCTTGGATGCTATTATAAAAGGTGCCATAGAATGGGAAACTGTATTTACATTGGCGTGACTGAATAGAGTTCAGTACATGGAACTGATATAAACCTGAACCTCAAACACTCTTGTCTCCTCAAATTTCCAAGGAACTGAACTGTCAACGGGCATGGCTGTTGTTCATCAAGAAGCTGAAGTCGGCTTCCTGTTCACCAGCTTTTTAATCAAATGTTCCGTTCCACCTTAAATACTACAGCTTGTACAGGTGCCAGAATGGAACTCTGGCACCATTTAAGGTGGAATGGAAAATTAGCAAAACAACCTGGCAAATAGGAAGCCAGCTTCAGCTGCCACAACTTTTACAGGATCCTGGACAGCTTTAATTCATAATTGCTAGTTCGCATGATTCAATCTAGTTTCTCAAATATTGGACAATATCAAGCAGCTTCACTCAGTGTTTGACCCTGAAAAGTCTGAAGCAACAAAGATTAAGTGACCCTTATTAGTCCCACAACAGGGAAATTTCACCTCTGCATTTAACCCATCTGTGAAGTGAAACACCACATACACTCTAGTGAGCACACACACACTAGGGGGCAGTAAGCACACCTGCCCGGAGCGGTGGGCAGCCCAATCCACAGTGCCTGGAGAGCAGTTGGGGGTTAGGTGTCTTGCTCAAGGACACCTCAGTCTTGTGCTGTCGGCTCTGGGGATCGAACCGGCAACCTTCTGGTCACGAGGCTGGATCCCTGACCTCCAGCCCACGACTGCCCTAAACGTTTACTATAAACACGAGGCACCGCTGGGATTCGAAACCAGGATCTCCTGTTTACTAGACAGGCGCTTCGACCAACTAAGCCACAGCGCCAAATGGGCTGGTTCCACCTTTTCTAGCAATACAACACCAACAGCAGCATTTTATAACTGAAAGCTTCATCGTGAGTTCACAACTTTAATGAACTTTGTGCTGTTGTAAAGATTGAAAGTGAATAGCTAGTGTAGATGACATTAGCTACTCGCAAGCTCCAAATGACTAGCATAGTTAACTTAGTAGCGCGATGAATTAGCTCATTTATACAGAGGTTCATTTCATTCTCCTGCCTGTGTCTATTTCGACATGTTGCTGCTGTGTGAGCCACCGTGGTGCCTTGCTGTAAACCAGCCAATCAAAGCAAAGCTCATCGGATTATTCATGAGTGCCCCGACAAAAGAACAGCTTCATTTACTCCCCCCCCCCCCCCCACCCCAAAGTCACATACCCTCTGCGTAGACACCAGAGAACTAATTAAAATGCTGAATAAGTGCATTCTATGGCTCGTTTAAGTTTTCCATGCTTTCTCTTGGCACAATAAGGCAATAATGGAATAAAATGTACAGTAAAATGAACTTACTTTCAATCTTTTTAATCCTCACTTCCCAGGGGATGAATAGCACCAGTATATTGTATAGAACTCTCGAAATCTTCTTTAGCAGCTGCGAATGCAACAAAGCATACAAGATTTAAGGAGGGATCTTATTACGTTTTCAAGGTTTCTGCATAATTAAATGATTAAAATGTGTCGTTCAGAGCGGTTTAGTGTGACATTCACCGACGTGGTGGTGATAGGAACCAGACGTTCACGTCTAAAATCCCCCCTCACAGAAAGTTAACACATGAAATGGTTATGAGTGCACTGCCTGACACCTGAGACATTGTTTGATGGTTATCAGGTAAATGCAGGTTGTTTTAGGGCCAAAATAAATCTCAGATTTTAAGTATAGAAGGACATTATAATGTAACACTTCTACTTTCAGGTCAGAAGCTGGTAATAAACTACCTGCTTATTATTACTTATTAAGCAATTACCAGACTAAATTAAGCATTTATGAATTATGCATTACAATTGTTTGCACAATATGATATGAGCCCATTACTGTGCCCTTACTAAACCTTATCAAGGCAATAGCTGGTAACTAACTTTGATTATTAATACTTTTACTAAGACAGATTCAAGACTGCGAGCAGTTCACCCTAATACTGTAGTATAATCATCCAGTTAGTTACCAAGTATTTGTTTTTGTAGCATTATTTTAATTATTTAATTATTATTTATTTAATTATTATCAATATTGTATGCAAATCACCAGAAGACACGTGGAGATTCACATGTAAATAAAATGGCTATATTTGTGT
Source organism: Pygocentrus nattereri (assembly GCF_015220715.1). Lineage (NCBI taxonomy): Eukaryota > Metazoa > Chordata > Actinopteri > Characiformes > Serrasalmidae > Pygocentrus > Pygocentrus nattereri. The sequence continues at coordinate 36,586,749 of NC_051225.1, forward strand.
TGTGGACATGGTGACCCCTCATACCCATCACTACCACTGTATAGAAATTCTAAGTAAATCTATGATTGGTGGTTGGTATAATGTAGTGGGTAATACCTCTACTACACTGTAGACTGGCGAAGCACCCTGCACTATACCAATACGAGTCCTTGGGCAAGACTCCTACCACTACTCCTTCCCCTACCTGTGTAAAACGATCAAATTGTAAGTTGCTCTGGATAAGAGCATCTGCCCAATAATGTAAATGCAATGTAAATGTAATTTCATATCAAAACAGTCTGAATATCTTTGTTTCAATCTACGTGATTGAAACATGCAGATGTTCCCCTTTAATAAATCGTTTTAATATGTGTGATTGTCTCCAGTACACTGCCTTTAAGATAAAGCCATCAGGTAAAAATACAGCTTCTTTTCCTCTTTCATCTCTCTCTCTCACACACACACACACACACACACACACACACACACACACACACACCATTCTATAATGGATTTCATGATGTGTTTAGCAGATGTGCCTCAATCTCAGGGATAAGACAACAACAACAAAAAGCACACATTCTCAAAACAAATATGACTTATTTCTGATTTCAATATAGCATAAAGCTATCAGCATAATTAATAATTCATCATTGGGTCCACTTGCTAAAAAGTCAATTAATTTTAATGGTGCTTGGGTAGCCTTGCCGAATGCCACTGGAACATTTTAATTAAAATGGGCCATAACACCAGGCTATAAATCTGAGCACAGCATCGGAGCATCAGAGCAAAAGAGAGATGGAGCAGGAAAGAGAGAGAGAGAGAGAGAGAGAGAGAGAGAGAGAGCCATAAAAAGGTGCAGGACCTTATCCCAGCTGTTTGACAACAAATAGAAGAGGAGAAAGAAGCACTAAAGTTAGTGTCAAGACTCAATGCTTTGCTGTTCTATTCAAATGCGGTTGTGTATTTATATATTCATTTATTTATATTATATTATTTGTCATGTGAAAATGTTTTTCTTTCTGCGAAACAAGACTGATTGAGCAACGATAACTTCTCATCAAATGAAAATCATAACAAATTACCTTCTCTTCTGCTTACAAACACTAATGTGGTGCAGATGGAAGGGTTAGAAAAAAATCGTCACCTTGCTTCAGTACTACTACTAACAACAACAACAACAACAACAACACATACATTTTTATAAAGCATGTTGATAATTGTGACTTCTTTTTTAGAAATACCTTGTTCTTCCTCTCACTGGCCACATTATTAGAAACACCTACCTTGTTCTTCCTCTCACTGGCCACTTTATTAGAAACACCTACCTTGTTCTTCCTCTCACTGGCCACTTTATTAGAAACACCTACCTTGTTCTTGCTCTCACTGGCCACTTTATTAGAAACACCTACCTTGTTCTTGCTCTCACTGGCCACTTTATTAGAAACACCTACCTTGTTCTTCCTCTCACTGGCCACTTTATTAGAAACACCTACCTTGTTCTTCCTCTCACTGGCCACTTTATTAGAAACACCTACTTTGTTCTTCCTCTCACTGGCCACATTGTTAGAAACACCCACCTTATACCTCCAATATGTAGGTGTATAAATACAAACTTTAGTCCATCCTTTACTGCACTTTTATCATTCCTCTCTAAAGCATCCACCATTTGTCAGTTTCTGACCACAGGACCACTGCTGTTTAGGTATTTTTTGGGATGGTGGTCCATTCTCAGCATCAGCAGTGACACTGGCATGGTAGTGTGTGGTGCTGGGATGTGTACCCAAACACTGTACCGCTGCTGGTATTTTTACACACGTCAGTGTCACTGCTAGGTTGAGAGTGGACCACCCCTAAAAACAGACACAAAGCAGCTCTGTGGTCAGCTCTGTGGTCAACTGAACAGTAATTTTGCACTAGAGCAGTGTTGTACAGCTCCAGTCCTGGAGAGCCAGTGTCCAGTATAATTTAATGGGCATCAACAGATGAGCTACAGTCTCTAACTGTACACTAGCAAGACAGAGCTACAAGAGAGGAGTTTCTGATAAAAGGGACGCTGAGTGCAGTTCCAGGAAAACAAAACTTACAGCTGAACTGAGCCCGGATAAAAATTTGTAGTGATAAACATACATCTGCCCCTGCAGCCTGGTAGCCTCGAGTCCTGGTCAGTCTGCCTTCATACTTTAACACAATCTCTCTCGCCTGCCTGAAACACAAACACAACATAATATGATGTGTTTATTTTCATGTTTAATTGCGTATATGCTATAGAAATGTCCTGGTTCTGTGAATTGTGTAGCCATTACATAGACTTCCATTCATTTTCTGAAGACTTACCCAAACCTTAGCCAGTATTACTACTGATGTATCCCTAAACTTAGCCTTCCACTCACTTTGAAACATTATGATTTTTTGTTGTGGGGACCAATTTGAGATCCCCAGAAGGAAGAAAAGTCCCCACAACATGAGTGTGTGAACAGGTTTTTATTCCCATTGTGGCATAAACCTGGTCCCCACACACACAAACACACACACACACACACACACACACACACACACACACACATACACATACACACATGCAGATGGTCAGGATCAGCAGTCTGGGCCATAACACATTATTCCCTGTGATCCTAGCAGGGATTTATTGCAGTGGTAGGCTCTGATGAAGCCATTAATACTGAGCTTTACTGCCTTACAGGCCACATCAGTACCGTCGGCGTTCCTCAGGGATACGCAGCATGCTTTTAGCTCGGTTTTCCCTCAGTGGAGGTTTACGAACTAAAAACCTGTAAAAATCCCATTCTGGCTCTCTCCACAAATGTACAATAAACACATTACTGCGCTACAGCATGGCATTATCTGGACTGTGAGAATGCGATGACGTTAAAAAATGGGAAAGGCAAACGAATATTAAGGGCTCAGATGGGAATGGCTTGTTGAAATATATTTACAGCATGGTGGATTACTTAAAGCCTGGGTATGAGTGGCCAAAGCTCAGTAACATCCACAAAACCACAGCATTTACACTCTGCTTAGGGCTGGCAATAAACTTGTCACCTCTCAGGGACAAGTTACAGTGCTAGCTGGCTGGTCAGCATCTTTTATTATTGCCAGGTCTAAATATCACAGACCTTGAGATGAAACAAAATGGTGCAGACACTGACAGGAGCATTTAACAATGCTGGAAGCAACTAAAATCAATCTGTGGTCAAGTTACAACAGTGAGTGCAAGATAATACGTTAAATATATGAAATTAAATACATTTTGTTAATTTTTTTGAAAATGCTCTTGGATAAACATGTAAGTAATACATTTTCTCACTGTCATGCACTATATGTCCAAAAGTATCCAGACAGTTTTGCTTTGAATTGTACTGCCAGCTTTGCCCTGGCTATAACCAGCTAAAGAGGACTTCCACAGATTTTTCAACATTTCTGCAGATGGATCAGATGTAAACAATGTCATTCACAGTGGTTTGGTGTGAAATGCTCCATGAGAAACTTTGAGTCAGAATTAAGTTAAATGATACTTTTTTAATCCCACAACTGGGGAAATTCCACCTCCCATCCATGAAGTGAAACACCACATACACACTAGTGAATGCACACACACTAGGGGGCAGTGAGCACACTTGCCCGGCGCGGTGGGCAGCCCTATCCACAGCACCCAGGGAGCGATTGGCGATTGTCTTGCTCAAGGACATCTCAGTCATGGACTGTCGGTGCTGGGGATTGAACCGGCAACCCTCCGGTCACAGGCCCAGTTCCCTAACCTCCAGCCCACGTCTGACCCATTGCTCATAATGGTGGTGATAGGATCCAGATGTCAACATCTAAAGCTCCCTCACAGAGAGATATTACATGAATAAATGCTGAAAGTCTGACACATTATTTTGGCCTAAAATATTTTTTTTTATTCCCCAAAGAAAATATTTTTTTCAGATTTTTCCTCATAAACAGTCCCTATAAAGCTCAGAAGACGTAGGTTCACTGGTGGTTCTGGATAGTAAATAAAATGTCTATATTTATGTTGTAGTCATGGCGACCCCTGGTTCCTATCACCACCACTGTAAAGACATCTGAACCATTTCACACCAAACCCACTCTAAATCACCCTGTTTCCATCTCAAACACTCAATTATGCAGAGATAGAGGGAGTTTCCCTTTAATAGAAAGAACACTACACTTCACACTGTTTAGCAATGACAATACGAATGAATGGATCAAAAGAAATGATCCAAAATTACTTGAAATAAAATCTTGTGACATGAATTTACATTTGAATTAAGACAAATTTTCCTTCGTGCAAAATTAAAGTCGGAAATACAAGAGAGAAAAAAAAAGAAATAAATAAAAGCATGAATGAATGAATGAATGAATGAATGCACTTTAATGTAAGACATCCTGTAACAGCTTATACACTATAGAGTTAGTGGTGTAGCTGAAAGTAAAGGTCTGCATCTTTTAGCATCCAGCACTGCTTGTTGTATATCTCTGTATCTGTGAGGGGGCTTTCTGTGTGATGTTCCGTGCCCCTGCCCTGTGAGTACCCTCATCAGTCACCTAAATGTAGGAATACACATTACAGTCAGGATGTGACCTCAGGAAACCAGAAAAAGCGACAGCCCAGTTAATGAAATAATGACTCAGACGGAGCAGCTGCTTCTTCAGGTGCCGCGTCAGAAATACGGCTGGTGCTCTTCCACGCAGAACATTAATTGTTATATTCAATGCATCAGTACTTTCCCCTCAGTCAGCATCAATCGCCACTTAAAAGCATCTAATGAAATAAGTGTTGCAATGAAGAATTGAACTAAGCCTAATCTCAACATATTAATACGGTATAATAGTGATTTAGTTGTTATAACAACAATGCAATTGCTAATTTAAGCTTAATGATAGAATCGACTTGAATTATACTTACAAATATGTGAACAACTCAATTAGGCAACATGTTAGAACACAGGATTTCCTTAATCCTCCGTACTTGATTATCTAACATGCTTAGATTTATTTTTGCAATGCAAAATAAATCATTTCAGTATTTCCCAGATATATTTACCCTCAACAGGGACTCACTTTAAGACTTTGAGTTTGCGCCGTATTGGCCACGGCCGCGTCCGAATGTTGGCGATGAGCTCCTTCTGCACCTGAATGTTCTGGAACAATTCTTCTGGGTCGTTACTATCCACTCGCTCTTCATCTTTATCCTCATCGTCGGAAGGTCTGGCAATAAGAATATTCACCCAAAAGAAAAAAAAAAAGATGCTTTTCTTCTTATAACCTTTACAGTTTTTTATTCAAATGTAAATGCTTTCTAATGCATGATAACACATTCACATCCACCTTGATAAGAAGTATTTCTGAAAATGGCACTAATTTATGACCACGGATGTTATCATGGTATTAAGCTGTCAAATAAAAGGCTGACCTGTTGTTAACAGTGAAATTGATTGTCGCTGTTTGTGGTAATGTTGGTATTATTGTGACAGTATATGGCTGCAGTCTGAACATCCTTGCCTTTATAGATCATTAAAGAACTAAACATATAACACATAAGCCTCTATATATCTATATATTTATAGTATAATTCGGTTCGAGTTTGAGCGAATGTACTGGAACTAAAGCAACAATCTCCATATACAGCCGTATGCAAAAGTTTGGGTACCCCAGACAAATTATATATTTGCTAGAAGTTAAGATCAGTAAACCTTCCCTCTACTGCATGCTGCATGTTTTAAGGCTCAATTGTAGCTTTTTTTATTATTTATTAAAGAGAATAGCTTATTTTATTGAATCGAAAATATCATTAGCATAAGCCATTTTATTGAACAGATTTTTTAAAGTACAATTTGAGCCATAGCAGGAGAACGGAAGCTGAAAGTAGCTGAAATTTACTTTAGAACACTTAAGAATACAAAAAACCCAACATGTTGTTTCTATGAAAAGAAGGAGTTTAAATTTTATAGGATAAAAATCTAAAAGTGACTTGTAATGACGCCGTGGTAAAGCAAAGCATCTTCAACGCAGGCAGTGTTTTTCATTGCTGAATTTTTTAAAAATATTTTTGTCTTTTTAAATTTTTGAATTTAATTTTTTTTAATAGTTTGCAAACATCAATTGACCTTTACATGATGTGAACATTTCATGAACACTGGTGAAATAGAATGGTCCAAAATGACTTGGAAAATAGTCTCTTTCTATGAACTTCTCTTATAAGAATGTCCTTCTCCTATAGAGGTGCTGACTTGAGATGCAAGGTTTTGCTCAGATGATGACAATATGTAATATTCTCATCATGACACTGTTGTGAGTGATTATTCAATCTGTTTCCAGGCGTTCGTGTAAAGTGATCTTGTATGGTAAATTGATTTTACTATTTAAGCAGGTCATTTTAAATCCGTCAAGCGTTTTTCCATTAAACAAGAACATCTGACAGTAAAGTGGACCAAATTACTTAAAACAAGTTAAAATGTTTATTAGCAGTTGGATCTTCTAGTATGATCAAAAGATCTCAATGAAAATGATGTGGGAAATATTACACTTAAGGATAGGTAGTGAACTCACCCTGTGTTGTCCTGGTAAGGTGAGTAAATCCTCCTGCTGCTTTTCCTCATGCTCTTGTGCCGTTTGGAGGACATTAAGGGTCGGGTCAGTGCTGTTGTTTCTGTGATATCACTCATAGCTCTGGAGTTAAACTTCTCTCTGGGTGTAGAAGGTTCCTCAGGCTGTGTAAGCGTGTGTGATGCTACCTGTGTGATTGGATGCTGCACTGGATGGCTGCTTGGAGCTCTCTGCCAGTTTAAGCCAACGCACTCAATCCAATCACAGCTGCTTCAGTCTCTTAAAGGGCCGGCGCTGCCTCCCTGATATACACACTGCTGGAATACAGTTTCACCAGTTTCAGAGTTAGATCATTATTATATTATCACTATAATGTTAACTAAAAGTTAAATAGAAAATTACATGTTTTAAACAATATTTTATTAATCTTAGTAGATTTTGAACAATTCATAGTACATACTGAAAAATATTTGGTAGATACTGAATAATTCATAGCAGATACTGAATAATTAATGACAGTTACTGAATGATTCATAGTAGTTACTGAATAATAGCTGCTAAATAATAATCGATACTATTTACTGAATAATTCATAGCAGATATGAATAGTATTTACTGAATAGCTCATAGTGCATCTTCAGTAATTCATTACAGATACTGAGTAATTCATAGTTGATGGTGAAAACTTATTAGTAGTTATTGCTTTATTCGTAGTAGATGCTGAATGATTAATGGTAGTTACTAAAAAGTTGATAAAACATCACAAATAATTTATAGTGATTACAGAGCTATTCACTGTAGTAACATGAAATCCAAGTAGATGTTGAATATTTCATAGTAGTTATCGTTTAATTCATAGTATTTTATGATTAGTTAATAGCAGATACAGATTACTTCATTTATCGAATAACTTATAGTAGTTGCTGAATATTTCTTAATGGTTCTGCTAGTTAATAATTCATAATTGTTAATACATAATTTGTAGTAACTATGCAATTTATAATATTTACTGAATAATTTCTTTTACATATGGAATAATTCATAAATCATAAGTTAGTAACTTGGGAGTGGTCCATCACCAAGAAACGCCCAGCCTAAACTGACTCTGTGGCCAGAAACTGACCAGTAATGAAGGGCTAGAGGATGGCTAACACAAACTATGCCTCAGCAGGTGAGCTACAGTCTCTAACTGCATGGTGGATGGTGGACCTGCAAGAGAAGGGCTTCTAATAAAATGGCCATTGAGTGTACACAGCGATAACAAAACACTAAAGCTGGGGAATATCGCTTGAACATGTTTCTCTATCTGTAGCTTCATCTGCTAATTTGGCATAACACTGTAAATGCACAATAGAGTCATGTTTCATTATCTGCGGTTTCTTTTTGTATTGCAGTAATTGACTCAATAGATGTGCATCTAAGTGTCTAAAAAGAGAGGACATATCCCCTCTCAAATATGTTGTAAGAATTTGAAGCAGGTCCACATGGTTTAGTATGTCCAGTTTTCTTTGTAAGGGGGCCTCAGGGTGCACTGAAAATATAGAACATTGCTTTGTAGAAGAAAGAGAGACTTAATGCCCCCCTTTAGGAACAGAAAAGGGAAGCTCCAGCATGATAATATGGTAATGTGCCATATGCAGCTGCGGCTGTCCATCTCATTTTGCCGCCCTGTGAAATAAAGTGCAGCAGATCCAGGCTGGAAAAGTTTAAAATTGAGTTATTTTGGAGAGTTCTCTACAATATGTGAATTTCAGTGTTGATGTAGAAAGTCTATTTTTGGATATACATTTACATCTATAAGTATTTGGGCATTAAATTAATGTTATTTTAGATGTCTATCATGACATATTGGAGCTGAAATTCAATCATGATTATGCGCTTAAAGTGTAGACTTCCAGCTTCAATTTTTAGGTAGGATGGGAAGAGAAGAGTTTGGAGAAGGTGAGGAACTGCTTCAAATCTGTCAACATGGTGGAGGTAGTTTTATGGTGTCAGCATTAGGGAACTAATGCCCTCATATTTATTGATGACATGAGTGCAGACAAAAGCAGCAGGATGAAATTCTGAATTAAAGGGTTATATTATCTGTTCAGATGCTTCAAAACTCATTGGACGGCAACCTCACAGTGCAGATGGAAAATAACCCAAAGCATACTGTGAAAGCAACCCAAGACGTGGAATGTTCTGCAGTGACCCAGCCAATCATCTGACCTCAATTCAGTGCCCTAAGAACAAGCAGGAACTGAAGACACTTGCAATAAAGGCCTGTTAGAACATCATCAAGGAAGAAACCCAGTGTGTGGTGATGTCTACGAGTTCCAGACTTCAGGCAAATAATTGGCAAAGTACTTTTGCAAATTTCATTTATGCTTGGTAGCTTCTACAAAAGGGAGGGAGGCAGATGTATGAATAAAAATTGTTGTTGTTCCTACCCTGTTCACTTGATTTTGATGAAAATATTCTCAAATTAAAGCTACAAGTCTGAACTTCACGGTTTAAAATAAAGGTTCTGTGCAGGTACATTTTTCCTTCATCAAGGTAAAAACAGTGTAAATGTTCCCTCAAAGGTACAACAGTGGTCTCAGGCTCCAACTGTGTACCTTAAATAGGTTTTTCCACATGAAAAGTACATACCAGTGACAAGAGCTGTACTGTCCCAGGTTTCCTACCTTTATTTCCATGAGTGTTTAAGTTCATATTTTTGCAGGTCACTCTAAAATAATAATAACTTCCAAATATTTATGAACCTGAGTGTATATACATACAACCAACAGCAGTCTAACTGCGCATGAAACTACAGAGGTGAGTGATATTTACAGTCAGTCTAAAAATATCCAGGGAAAAGTGGCTTTCCTGATATTGGATTCACCTCAATGTCTAAAAATCAAAGTAAAACCTCAACGGACAGGTCTCACTGAACCAGATAACTTAATAAAAATAAATCAAACCTGCATAATGGACAATTGATTTGAGTGCACTGACGTTGCTGTAAAGTGGTATCATCAAATCTCAATCCCAAAGTGGACTCGAGTTAAAGGGGACTTAAAAATTAAAAATAAAATTCTCCATTATTAAAGGATTGAGATGTAAACAAAGTCACTCAGAGTGGTTTGGTGTGAAATACTCTGTTCTAGAAAGACTTACAGAGTCAGATTTGTTCACAGTGGTGGTGACAGGAACCAGGCGTCCACCTCTAAAAGCTCCCTTACAGCAAGTTACTACTGGAAATAATTATACATACACTGGATGATGTCAGAGACTTTTTTTTATGATAGGTTTGAGAAGGTTTCAAGTTAAAACTGTACTTTTTTTTTAATCCATCCATAGGAGAGAGTTACATGATGGGTGTTCTGAGGTGAAATAGTCCCGAAAGAAAACTTCTTTTTTTAGACTTATCACTATTTTTCCCATTATCAACATTACACATACAAATGTGTGTTGTAGTCATGGCGACGCCTGGTTCCTATCACCACCACTGTAAAGAAATCTGAACCATTTCACACCAAACCGCTCTGAATCTCTCGGTTTACATCTCAAACACTTAGTTATGCAGATGTTTTGTACTGAATGGTGGAAGGAATTCCGCTTTAAAGTAAAAAATATTTATATGATTAATAATTACTAATAATTACTAATAAGACAATTATCCCAAACTTTGGAACATTAGTGTTTGTCACTGTAAACAAACACTATTCTTCATGATTGCGGACTTTTTTTGTTGATCTATTCATCCTTAAACGTTCATTCAGTGTAAAGGGCAACTGATGATGTAAGAAAACAAACAAACAAAAGGATGAAGTTCAAGTATGCAGCAAATATATGATATCCAAATAATCACTTACAAATCTAAAAATCAATTTTTTAAAGTTAACAGGACATAAAAACAGGACCAACGAGACTCCTTTCCATTCAGCGTCGCTCGTAGTGAATCATCATTTGAAATCCTGTTTCTGGAGAGCGGTGGAGAACATCATCGCCGTCTTTATGGTTACTGAGGGAGCTCATGAGTGGGGACGGCAGCTATTGCTATAACTCTGAGACACAATCAAGCCGGGCAAATTGAATCGTGAAGCTGTGAAAGATCCAGCGGGGGAGCGGACATGACCTTCTGTAAATCCAATACAGAGCTTTATCTAGTTTGCAATAAAGTGGGTTCGCAACTAAAGGACGGCTCAAAGACATTACAGACTGTCGAGAATGAGGACCCTGAAGACCCCCTCAGTGGCGTTCAACAAAAAAATCAATGTGGGAAGTAACTATTAAGATAAAGGACCCAAAGACACTTATGACACCATTAATGATGCCATTAACTCTTAGAAATCAAGAAATTTTGCTTTGCATTCACTTCACAGTGCTTCACTATTTGTATGTAACATAGTTTTTGTTTACTATATATGTTTATTTCCATTATTAGATTAACATTTGATTTACATTCTGGTCTGAGAGTGTCTTCCTGATTTTTTTGTGTTTGTTTTGATCAGAAACTGATAAAAAACGTGACAAAAATGTGAAGCATGTTGTTTTTGTCCACAAAATAAGACACACAACAGCAACTTCACTGAGTGTGTTTACATGCACTCAGTGATCTCATCATAATCAGATTTTTGCAGTTTAACAAAACATTTTTGGATTGACACTCAAACCAACTTTTTTCTGTTTGTCAAAATGAAGAATTTAAATATTTTTCATCTTCCAGATGATGTATGTTCTCAATACCAAACTGTTCATATGTGTAATAATAATTGTGTGTGCAATAACTCAGAGGGACAATAATTTAAATCATTTGAACTGCTTTATACTAGATGTTTCATATTTATTATCACAGTCACCGCCACTTTACTATATTCATAAGAGCTTAAATCTCGTGTATATATTGCAAATTTCTCTTTATCTTTGTTTTAAATTATTAAAGTGTTTATTGAAGTGAGACTGTTTAATCAGTGATTCTGATTCTGATTCATATTTTCAGGTAAAGTGCCGCAATTTTCCACAAAAGCTGTGGAATGAAGTTTGAATTTTACATTATGTTTACGTCACGTCTTCTTCTGTGAGCTTATAGGCTGGTTGTAAAGCAGAAATCTGCTTACTAATCGGATTATCAGATTATTAAGTGCATGTAAACACATCCAATCTCAAATCATAATCAAATATCTACGACTTACAAACACAAATCTGGTATTTTCTTAACAAAGCTGGTTCTTCAAGGGTTCTTTAGTAAAGTCAATAAGTCAATGGTTTTGTTTACAACTGTGAACACTCAAGGAACCATTTGCTTGCTTAAATAGTTCTTTGCATGGTGAAATGTGTCTTCACATTGATGTAGAACGTGTTTTATATAGAATCTTTTTGAAAACAGCTCTATACAGCACCAGAACAAGCTCTTCTATTCTTCTATAGTATATTAGCAAGACATTGTAACAACAGAAGAACCCTTTTTGGTGCTATATAGAACCATTTTCAAAAAGTCATATACAGAATTATCTACAGCACATTCGCCATCAGTCTGTAAAACATTTTACCAGGCAAAGAGTCATTTAGCATGGCATGGTTATTTGTAGATATCTTAGTCCATAATAGATCCATTACCTTTATCAAAGAACCCTTGAAGATCCATCTTAACTGATGTTAACTGAGACAGAGCCCACCTATATGTGTGTGGTCATTGTTGTAATTTAGCTTTGAAAGCTGCAATATATATATATATATATATATATATATATATATACGATCATTACTGAGTGAGGAAAATAAAAACTGGCTAAAATGTGGTGAGACTGGTAAGCCTGAAATAATAATTTACATATTAACATCACAGCTCAAAACGATGGTCCAGCTTGATGTTTGGGTCTTGAGCTCAAAATCAACATTACACTGATGAAAATATGATGACAATAGTAAATAATCAGGGCAGCACGGTGGCGTGGTGGGTAGCGCTGTCGCCTCACAGCGAGGAGGGCCTGGGTTCGTTTCCCCAGCCGGGCGACCGGCGTCCTCTCTGTGTGGCGTTTGCATGTTCTCCCCGTGTCTGCGTGGGTTTCCTCTGGGTTCTCCGGTTTCCTCCCACAGTTCAAAGACATGCAGTCAGGCCAATTGGACATGCTAAATTGCCCCTGTGTGTGAGTGACTGTCTGTGTCTGTCTGTCTGCCCTGCGATGGACTGGCGACCTGTCCAGGGTGTATCCTGCCTTCTGCCCGAAGACTGATGGGATAGGCTCCAGCAGCCCCCCGCGACCCTGACGGAGAAGCGGCTTAGAAAATGGATGGATGGATGGATAGTAAATAATCCATTCACATGCTCAGAAGACGCGCCCTTCACCTTGTTTTGATGGTCATCAGATTCATCCACTCAGGCGGACTGAAGCATAACCCACACTGCAAACTGGTTCTGCCAAAGAGGTCTCAGAATTCCTAAAACATATAGAGTGCAGCTTAACAACTGTGCCGCGCTGAATGCCTACCAGCACTGTAGAGTCTGTCCAGGGAAGACCAACATTTGAACTGAATTTAAGAAGAAGCTGAACTAGGCGGAATATCAGGTTTATTGCTCACTTGTAAATCTTTGTTTTTCTCCTTCCTATGTATTTACATTTTTAGAGATGCTGCACTGTCAGCTTTCTGCGCTCAAGGTAAACTATATATTGAAGATTTGTTGAGATGCAGCCTGAACCACTGATCAATCTACTCGAGTTTATGATTCCGCTATTAAATAACTGCACACCATATTTCCAGGTCAGCAGGAGGTCTTAGACAGCAGCTCCAATCAGGAAAATGAACATGGAGAACAAGCACCAGATCAGGACCAGACTGAACTGAACAAAAACCCTGCATGACACAGTCTGAGAGCAAACTGGATTCGATCTCTTTAGACCTCAACAAGACCAAAGTCTTATTACAGTTAAATTAGGAGCAAGATTTGTCATTTTAAGTTGATATAAACATGCAGCTTTGTCATTTTTACAGCCCGACAGTAAAAACTGTAAATGATACTATGAATGTGTTTTGGTTTTTTAGGTAAAAAATCAGGTGAGCACCAGACACCATCAGGTGAGCACCAGATATTATTAAGTGAGAACCAGATACTATGTGGTGAGCACATACTACCAAGTGAGCAATATATATGATCAGGTAAGCAACAGATACTGCCACATGAGCACCAGATATTGTGTGGTGAGCACCAGATATTGTGTGGTGAGCACCAGATATTTTCCGTAAGAAACAGATACCATGTGGTGAGCACCTGATACTACCAGGTGAGCAAAAGATATAATCAGGTGAGCAATGAATACCATCAGGTGATCAGATATTTTCAGGTGAGAACCAAATACTACCAGATGAGCTTTAGATACATTCAGAGGAGCAACAGATACTGCCAGAGGAACACCAGATATGTGGTGAGAGCCAGATACTGTGTGGTGAGCAACGGATAAGATATGATCAGGTGAGCAATGGATACTATCAGGTGAGCACCAGGTACTTTGTGGTGAGCACCAGATATGAAAAAGTGAGAGCCAGATACAAACAAGGTCTATTATTTTTTGATAGTATCTAGTGCTGACTTGATAGCACCTAGTGCTCAACTGATAGCACCTGGTGCACACCACATAGTATCCGCTATGCACCTGGGTTTTATTTATAAAAAAGAACCCCCTCTGTACAAAATGCATTTACCACTTCACTCTCTTGTTTATGAAAGTTCGGAGGACAGACATTTGTTCCCAAACCGAGAGCTGAGAATAGACATTTATGAGGTTATTGTGTTACACTGTTGGAAATTTCCAGTCTGATGGCCTGAGTCATGTTTCCTTCTGCTCTCTGTCCTACAGGCTGAAATACATCATCACTCTCCACGGTATTCAGTCAGAAAAGCTTTCTGTTACCATCTTTTTACTGCAGTCAGATGCAGACCATATCTGACTAGCAGCACATCACGTTTATAGATATAAAATTCCCTAATATATAATAGAATATATAACAAGAATATATACAGTGGGTTGCAAAAGTATTCATACCCCTTGAACTTTTCCATATTTTGTCACATTACAACCACAAACATAAATATATTTCACTGGAATTTAATGTGAAAGACCAACACAAAGTGGTATACAATTGTGAAGTGGAAAGAAAATTATACATGAATCAAAACATTTTTTACAAATAAAAAACTAATAAGTGCGACGTGCAAAAGTATTCAGCCCCCTTTTCCCTGAGTGCAACCAATTGCATTCAGAAGTTGCCTGATGACTGCTAATGACTCAAAAGGGTCCACCTGTGTGTAATCTAATCTCAGTACAAATACAGCTGCTCCGTGACGGCCTCAGATGATGGTTAAGAGAATATTGGGGAGCAAACAGCATCATGAAGTCCAAAGAACACACCAGACAGGTTAGGAATATGGTTTTGGAGAAGTTTAAAGCAGGCTTAGGTTATAAAAAGATTTCCCAAGCTTTGAACATCTCACGGAGCACTGTTCAATCCATCATCCGGAAATGGAAAGAGTATGGCACCACAGTAAACCTGCCAAGACAAGGCCGTCCACCTAAACTTACAGGCCGAACAAGGAGATCACTGATCAGAGAGGCAGCCAAGAGGCCCATGGTGACTCTGGATGAAATGCAGAGAGCCACAGCTCAGGTGGGGGAAACTGTCCACAGGACAACAATTAGTCGTGCACTACACAAATGTGGTCTTTATGGAAGAGTGGCAAGGAGAAAGCCATTGTTAAAAGAAAACCATAAGAAGTCCCGTTTGCAGTTTGCCAGAAGCCATGTTGAGGACACAGCAAACATGTGGAAGAAGGTGCTTTGGTCAGACGAGACCAAAATAGAACTTTTTGGCCACAATGCAAAACGCTATGCGTGGCGGAGAAATAACACTGCACATCACTCTGAAAACACCATCCCCACTGTCAAATATGGTGGTGGCAGCATCATGCTCTGGGGGTGCTTCTCTTCAGCAGGGACCGGGAAGTTGGTCAAAGTTGATGGGAAGATGGATGGAGCCAAATACAGGGCAATCTTGGAAGAAAACCTGTTGGAGTCAGCAAAAGATTTGAGACTGGGGCGGAGGTTCACCTTCCAGCAGGACAACGACCCTAAACATAAAGCCAGAGCTACAATGGAGTGGTTTAAAAAAAAGAATATTCATGTGTTAGAATGGCCCAGTCAGAGTCCAGACCTAAACCCAATTGAGAATTTGTGGCAAGATCTCAAAACTGCTGTTCACAAACGCTCTCCATCCAATCTGACTGAGCTTGAGCTGTTTTGCAAGGAGGAATGGGCAAGAATTTCAGTCACTAGATGTGCAAAGCTGGTGGAGACATACCCTAAAAGACTTGCAGCTGTAATTGCAGCAAAAGGTGGCTCCACAAAGTATTGACTCAGGGGGGCTGAATACTTTTGCACGTCGCACTTATTAGTTTTTTATTTGTAAAAAATGTTTTGATTCATGTATAATTTTCTTTCCACTTCACAATTGTATACCACTTTGTGTTGGTCTTTCACATTAAATTCCAGTGAAATATATTTATGTTTGTGGTTGTAATGTGACAAAATATGGAAAAGTTCAAGGGGTAGGAATACTTTTGCAACCCACTGTATATATATATATATATATATATATATATATATATATATATATATATATATATATATATATATATATATAAAACAAGTCTCAAGGTGTCTGAATACCAAGGAAAAAGAAAAGGTGTCAAGGAAAAATATAGACCCAAGAAATTCTTGTTACTTCTTATATTATATATGTTTATATACACACACAATCACTGGAAACTTCAGTTCACTTGTTCAGTTGCATGTTAACACAAACAGCTAATCAGCCAATCACACGGCCACAACTCACTGCATTTAGGCGTGTAGAGGTGGTCAAGACAACCTGCTGAAGTGCAGACCGAGCATCAGAATGGGGAAGAAAGAATTGCACTGTAGCTCACACACATTCTTTTCATTTCACACACATATTGAGTGTGTGGGGGGGGGGGTGGGCAGGTCCTCTCACACCGGTTTGGTGCACCCTGCCTGGTGGGGAGACCGGCCGGTCATTCGGGGCCGGGGTGGCTGCCTCCCTGGGTTACCGCTGACCCGTGCTGGTGTCCGCCCGCCGATACTGTGAGTCCATGTATGTTCCGTGTGTATGCATGAGTGGGTGACTGGTGTGTGCGAGTGTGGGTGTGGGTGTGTGTGGGTGCATGTGAACATGTGTGTGTGGACAGCTGGGCCTGGGTCTATGACTTGCTGAGCCTGGACATCTGTGGTACATGGTGGTGGGCAGGAGTTACCCCTCCCCACCGCTCCCCGCTGCTTGCCGACTCCGCCCCACACCCGGGGTATGGGTGCCCTGTGGGTCCCTGGGTGCATGACTGGACATCGTGGCGTGGTCCCTGCCCTGCTCCCTTGGCGGTTGTGTCCTGAGGGTGGTTTGGGCCTTTCTGGCATGGGGGGGGGGGGTCCTGCCGGGGGTCGGCCGGTCTCGGGCGCCTGGGCCCTCGGGGGCCGCATGCTCGGCTCATGCTGGGGATGTTGGCCTGCCGGGGGGGGTGGGCTGCTCATTGCCTCTGGCTCTCCGGTCACTTGCCCTTTGTCTGTGGGCGCTCTGTCTGGGGCCTCCATTCTTCGTCCTCTGGGGCGTGCACGCGGTGGCCGTCGGAGCGTGTGGCCTCAGGTCTCCTGAGTTCCTAATGGGCTGTGGATGGTCCGGGTCCCCCGGGTCCTTCCCTATCTGTCTCTGGACCACGGGGGCATGGTTGCGGCTTCTTGCCCTCATTGCTGAGCACATTCCATGACACATGACACGTGAACGCATATACACACATATACACATTGCTGCAAACAGTAGAATTGTGTGTGGTGGGTGGGTGTATATGTATAGAGGCATATGTATAGATATGTAAACATGTGTATGTATGTAGCAGCAAATAGTAGAATTATGTCTGGGTGTATATATGTATATGTATATGTGAATATGTATATGTATGTATATCTGTATAATTGTTTTTTTCCCCTCCCCTTTTTTTTTTTTTTTTTTTTTAACTTACTTATTTATCTATTTATTTTTATTTAGTTGTCTGTTTATTTACTTATTTTATTTGTTTTTTCTCTCTTTTTTATTATTATTATTATTTTTTTTTTTCTTTTTTCTATTTATTTATTTACTTACTTAATTATCATTATTATGATTTATTATTATTATTATTTTTTTTTTTTTTTTTTTCTCTCTCCTCCCTTCTTCTCTTTCTTTCCTGTCCTCTTTTTTATTGCCTGTCAGGCCTGGCCAAACAAATAAAATAAAAACTTTAACAAGAATAGGCTTTAGTAACCTATAGAGCTTTTTCTTGTGAAAACAAATATGTTTGGTACATCAGTACATTCGGATTACCATTCCGATTGCAAAAATGGCCAGATATGACAGGTTTAATAAAAAAAAAAAAAAAAAAAAAAAAAAAAAAAAAAAAAAAAAAACAAAACAGAACGGGGAAGAAAGGGGATTTAAGTGACTTTGAATGTGGTGTGGTTGTTGGTGCCAGACGGGCTGGTCTGAGTATTTCAGAAACTGCTGATCTGCTGGGATTTTCACGCACAACCATCTCTAGGGTTTACAGAGAACGGTCCGAAAAAGAGGAAACATCCAGTGAGCGGTCAGTTGTGTGGACGAAAATGCCTTGTTGATGTGAGAGGTCAGAGGAGAATGGGCAGACTGGTTCCAGATGATAGAAAGGCAGCAGGAACTCAAATAACCAACCAGAATCTCTGAGGAACGTTTCCAGCACCTTGTTGAAAGTCTGCCACGAAGGATTAAGACAGTTCTGAAGGCGTACCTAATAAAATGGCCATTGAGTGTATATATGTGTGCGTGTGCGTGTGTGTGTGTGTGTGTGTGTGTGTAATATAATCTCTTTGAAAAGGGTATAACACCAAAAAGGGTTCCATTATTGTTACACGCCAAAGAACCCTTTTTGCTAAGAGTGTACTAAATAACTTATGACCATAACCATAAAATTATGACAGCCTCCTTGTTTCTACGCTCACTGTCCATTTTATCAGCTCCACTTACTCTGTAGGGTCACTTTGTAGTTCTACAGTTACAGACTGTGACTGTAGTCCATCTGTTTCTCTGATACTTTGTTACCCTGTTCTTCAGTGAACAGGACGCCCGTGGACCTTCACAGAGAAGGTACAATTTGGTACCTTTGGTGCTGCTGGAGTTTTTAAACATCTCAGTGTCGCTGCTGGACTGAGAAAAGTCCACTAATCAAAAATTTCTAGCCAACAGCGTCCTGTGGGCAATGTCCTGTGACCACTGGTAAAGGACTAGAGGATGGCCAACACAAACTGTGCAGCAGCAGATGAGCTAATATAATAATGTTTTCCCAGCCCAGCTGGGAAACCTGTACACCTGCTGCCTTGAAAACAAAGTGTACTACGTCAGATGTACTGGAATAAACAGTGGGAGGTGATCAGGGGTCTGCTGCATTTTCATATGAAACATGACTGAAATATATCTGACCCAGCCACTCAGGGGATACGATTACAGTTTACTTTGCTATCCAAATTTCTGTCCTTTCTTTAGACTTATTGGATGTACCAGTGTGACTCACTCATGTATTGTTACACTCTTGGACGAAACTGAACATCCTGGTTCTTATTCAGATAATCCCATTATATTCTTGCCTCGTTCTGAATTAAACTCTGCTTCTTATGGAAAAGAGGAGCTCAGAAGAGCTTCACTCTTCATCCAAACAGTGCCACACCAGTTACGTCATTCTTTCATTCTTTCTTAGACACAATAACATGCAATTTTAATATTCATGTAAGTGCATTGGCTAAATTGATATTTTGAGTTCAGTTTCCTTTTCATGGTGCTTTTTCCAACAGACATAGTCCCTGAGCAGCTTGTGCCGCCTAATGAGCATCACTGAGGGATACAGTGTCAGGAGGAACTCCTTAAGAGCAAGAGGAAGAACCACCAAGAGGGACCAAGACTCAGAAGGGGAACCCATCCTCTCTGGGGCAATGTGGATAGCGCAGTTAGGATACAAGTAGAACAGGTTTACTAGGAAGTTTTCCTCAGTTCTGATTGGTGCATTTTTAGTGTTGGGCCCAAATGTCCTCAGTCAAATATAGTTCAGTCAGTTACTACATGATTTGTTTCTGTAGCTGATTTGCAGATGATTGGAGCCCATCCCAGCGGTCATCGGGCGGAAATGCAGGAATTCTTATTATATTTATACTTAAATTATACTGTATTTGATTGAACCCTAAATGGCTGCTTTTATAGCCCTGGTCACATCACATGGAAAAAAAATATATATATATATTTGAAATATGCCTGGTTTTAGTTTGTTTCTGAGCTAGTAATTGTTGATTACCTCAGTAATGTTGAATACTTTTCTGAGCCTAGTGTTTAATCTTATGATGCACTGCCATCTAGTGGAACTAAAGGCAGACGTCGGAAAAAAAGCAGACCTGGATGATTAGAAATGCCCACCTTATGCTTTCACTAACTGGCCACTTTATCAGAAACACCTGCCTTATGCTTCCATTCACTGGCCACTTTATAAGAAACACCTATCTTGTGCTTCCACTGACTGGCCACTTTATTAGAAACACCTACCTTGTGCTTTCACTAACTGGCCACTTTAATAGAAACACCTGCCTTATGCTTCCATTCACTGGCCACTTTATAAGAAACACCTAACTTGTACTTCCAATGGCTGGCCACTTTATTAGGAACGCCTACCTTGTAGGTCCACTTTATAGGAATACAGTTACAGGCTGTCATCCATCTGTTGCTGCACACTTTATTATGTCAGTCAGTGCCACTGGTAAGTTCAGAGTGGTTCATCACCCAAAAATATCTAGCTCTGTGGTCAGAAACTGACCACTGATGTGGGCAAAAAAAGCTTGACATTCTAGTATGGAGCTGAATAAGGTGGATAATGGATAAGTGACATCAGCAATATCAAATTATTACTTGCTTTGAATATGCAGATCAGACTGATGAAATCACCCAGTTCTCAGTTTGATGTTCACGTCTATGTTGTGTCAGTATAGACTGAGCATGCAGTGAAGACTGTTTGTGCATGAATTATCACACATTAATGCATTTTAATCATGTCAGTTATGCAGCGCTGTAATAAAGAATTAAGCATTCCGTCTGAACGCTGAGGAAGACGGAGATGGAGCTGATGTGAGCGTTCGGTATGAAGTGATGATTAGTCTCTCTTTGCTCCAGACTCAGAGCAGCCCACGTTTGCAGCAAGCAGACATGAAAGACTCGTCACATGAAAGGCAGGCTGGAGTGAACTCGCTCTGAACCTGTCTGGTTTGTGTGCGTGTTCCAGAATCAGCACAACACATTTACTGTGTTGTCCCCTGAGTGTCGTCTGCCGCTTATTTAGAGTGGAGCACCTGGAGTTACTGAATTTCTACATAGATTCTGGGGACGTGTTCTTTTTTGGCAGGCTGACATCATTTCCTCTGACCTCAGATTACATATCCTCATAAATTATCTGCCCTAATTGTGTTAACATGGAACACAAGCACACACCTTGGGATGCTCCCATGGCCTACTAGGATCTTCTGCTTCTCATCAAGCGACTGCGAATTCTTTAAAAAGGAGATGAAATAACCAACCAGTGAAAGAAGCCTGAAGACAGACCTGAAATGGGAGTTTTAATCTTCAGGAATGATCTTAATATTTATTTAACCCCTCGAAAGGCCAGGTCCGCCGGTGGGCCTAAAGTTTTTATTACATACTCCTATAACTTCCACCCATCCATCCATCCATCCATCCATCCATCCACCCATCCATCCATCCATCCATCCATCCATCCATCCATCCATCCATCCTCAACCGCTTATCCGGGTCCGGGTCGTGGGGGCAGCAACCTAAGCAAAGAGGCCCAGGCCTCCCTCTTCCCCGCCACCTCCTCCAGCTCTTCCGGAGGGATACCGAGGCGTTCCCAAGACAGTCGGGAGATATAATCCCTCCAACATGTCCTGGGTCTTCTCTGGGGTCTCCTCCCCGTTGGACATGTCTGGAACACGTCCCTAGGGAGGCGTCCAGAGGCCATCCTTACCAGATGCCTGAACCACCTCAACTGGCTTCTCTCAATGTGGAGGAGCAGCGGCTCTACTCCGAGCCTCTCCTGAATCGTCGATCTTCTCACTCTATCTCTAAGGGAGAGCCCGGCGACCCTGCGGAGAAAGCTCGTTTACTTCAAAAACCTAATAAATAAATAAATAAATGAAATAAAATAGCTCAGCTAGGTTGCATTGAAATCCCTATAGTTATTGAATAATAAGCCTTAGTATGTAGTAAGCCAGAGAGTTTAAGGGGTTAACAAATTTAGACAGTGGTGGAGATCTACATGAAAGGTGTTCAAAGGCAAAATAGTCCCCAAAGAAAATACATGTTTTGAAGATTTACCTTGGGCTGGTGGGCCCAAGGTTTTATTGCACACTTCTGTAACCTACGAATAGCTCAGCCTGTTTGCATTGAAGTCCCTGTAGTTACTAAATAGTAAGCCTTAGCAGATCATAAACCTGGGATTTTAAGAGGTTAATAAAGGGCAAAAACAATGTAATGAAGTCAGATTACATCATCTTTCAGAACCTGAGCTAATTAGAAATGTCTGGGTAAACGCTGAGTTGAGTTCTCTAATGTGGTGTGATGTAAAATGTGAGCTGATTCTCCAGAATAAGCACTGCTGCAGTGTTACTAACATTATGGTGATGGGTGTTAACATCATGCCTAATATTATAAACATTGTTGATCATTTCTGTTAGAGGGAATAAAATGCTGATTAAAGTACTGACACATCACCAGCAAATTAGCTAGTATTATATATCACTGCTGTCTGAAGAAAACCTTGTATCTCCAAAATAGTAACTTTACAGGAGAAGGAAAAAACCTACTTTACTTTCAATGTAAGTCAATGGAACCAGAAGTTTTCCCATGTTATTTTGGGTCATTTCTTTTAGGCCATTCATCATAAAATTTACAAACAATGTAAAGAGGAACAGACACTTTCAAATTATGTCAAAAACTGAAAAATGCCAAAAATGGAGATATAAGGTTTTCTTCTGACAGCAACGATATTATATATATATAGTGATCAGCACTTAGTAGCCCTTGCTTTATAGTTTTCTGGAGGATTTCTATGTTAAAGAGCTCAGCATTTTGCCAGAAATCATGCCCCCGATGCTAACTGACAACAGCAAAGCTAATGAAAGTGGTTTGATTCAAAAATTGAGGTTGAAACATTTTGCGTGTTTCCCCTGAGGGCTCCCTTCTGATTTATTGTTATGTATTATGAATGGCTTATTAATAATTTCCATTAATTTGCTCTTTGAAGGAAGATACAGCAGCAGTTAACTGCAGTTGTCAAGCACCAAACAGAGCTCGGCTGACTAATCTTATCCTGATATGAAGAAAACATTTGATTCTACGCAATAAATACATGCAGAGAGAAGTGTTGGACTTACATTTCTGATACATTTCCACAGCGACAATTATTATTGCATGATTTGTACTGTAATATCACTGTGCAATAAAAAATAAATGGCAATAAAAATTTGACGTGTGCTAATAAAACCGAGTGCCGCCCTTGATTATATCAATGTACCAAAAAATTTATGAAAACATTACAGATCAATTTTATGTGATTTAATGAAAATTTAATGAAAATTCGTTTTCATTTCCTTTTGCCTTCAAAAGTCTAAAAGTGTCAGGTGGTGCAACCGTCCACCCATATGTCTTGATTAAGTAAACTATCAAAACAGGCAATTTAGCATATTAAAATTCTTATAAAAATGGTCATGTTTGAAATCTTTTAATAAGGCAACTTTAAAAGTGCTCAACATGCTACGAAATGTTTGTCCATGTCAGGCGGCACAACCAAAAACAAAGGACTTTTATTTTGACACAGTTTTATGAAAAAGGTGCCAGGGTGTTGCATCATAACGAAGACTCCATGTGACCTTCATAGTGCAATGCCGAGGTCAGAAGCCATTTCACAAATTTTGGAAAAAATGTCACTTTTAAGACACGAACCGTTTAGTTTACCATCATCAAAGGTGGTCTGACTTCAGGAGAAACACTAAAATGTGAAGTTCTTACAATAATGTTTATTTATTTGAAAAATGTAAACATAAACTCATCAGAAAAAAAACATAAACTTCTTCAGGTGCCTATTTCATTTGAAATGAGTCTAATTTCAACCAGGTAGATTAAATGCTGCATCCAGACCAGCACACTTTAATAACTGAAACAGGCAATTAAAAGCTTTGATGACCCTCACTGTATTTAATAGATAAGATAAGATAAGATAAGATAAGATAAGATAAGATAAGATAAGATAAGATAAGATAAGATAAGATAAGGCTTTACTGTCATTCGCATCACATGTGGTACATGAGGTGGAACGAAACATTGTACTCACGGTCCAGTTAACTCCCAAAGTAACATAAACAATAAATAGAAGATGCAAATAACAGCAAATCATGGATATAAATACAAATATGCAAGCAGATATAAAAACACACACACCATGTCCCTTTTATGCATCTTATAGAGATTGAATATGTGAGTGATGACTGGTAGAAAGTACATTTCCCTATAGAAGGAAACGAGAAGCTTGTTGAAATATAGCAACATGGAGTTTGCATTTGGGTCCACCTGTGTAGCTCAAAAGCAAAGGAAATGTAAACCCCACCAATTAGCAACATAAAAGCTGCAAAGATCATATCACATTTGCCTCAGACCATGTTGAGTTGTTCAGTCAGCTCTAATAGACTTGATTATGTGGCTTCTGAAACTCTATGACACATTGCTATCTACAAAAATGGGCCATAGTAAGGATGGAATTGAACCTTCCCCATAGCTGCTGCTACTATTTTAGCAATGCGTCATATTTGTGTGATGCTGCTAAAAGCTCTGAGTGCAGCTCATCATGGAAAGCAGGGCTCTTTTATTTCCAGAAGTCAGATTGCACAAGAAAGGCATAAGCGGACTGTAATAAGGATTACACTCGACAAGTGGAGTGTATACATGCTTGTGTGGGTTCCAGTATTCAAAGCACTACTGTTTTAACATCACAAGCTTACAGTCAATCCAGAAAACCCTGAATCTATCAGCGCAAGCAGGAGGTTCATCCTTTAAGGAGACTGGGCTGAATACATCAGGCTTCAGAACGCAGTAGTGAATAGCTGATTAACGTTTACTAATCACATTAGTCACTTCGTCGAGATTGTGAATTTTATCAATTTCCTGCAGGTTTTTTGTTGAGAATGCGTTTTCTGCTTTGGCTAAGATGAGGGACGTGATCATGCCTTAGGCACATTCGTCTCTTGTAAGAAGAAGCACAAGCATATGTTTTAACCTGACTAGGTTACAGTCTGTCCAAGACAAACAAGGTGCTAAATCATATCAATCATTCCCCTAGCATTTTTAAAAAAATGAAATGATGCTTAAAAAACAAGAGAGCCTATGAATCGTGCTGTTTTTGTCCTCGTGGCCCCGTTCCTCAAGCTGCGGCATCCAAAGAGACAGGCTGAGGATCTGTGATATGATGCTTTTGTTTCATTCTTCCTGATCTAATGTAATACATACGCTGTCTGGAAGATACCTTGGATTTGAGCGCTGGCAGTGGAATCATAACAACATGCCACAGAAAGGCAAATACATGCAGTCTGAAAAGCATATATTCACGAATGCGTGGAGACTGTGTTTGTCTGTCGGTCACAATTTGTACCGAGTAGTTTTTGCTACAGCAAAAATGAAAAGGAGGTCAGTTTGCTTTTGGGTCCACCAGGGGGCCCCCAGTTCATTGAACAGTACTCAGAAAAGTTATGTTTTGTGAAGATGCTAAAAATATTAGGCACAATAACAATACTTCTACCCTACCCTTATGATTTCTCTGATTATTTAGTTTTTTTTTATCCTGTTTCAAAATCGCTCTGCATCTGTAAAACAGTTTTATATTTAAAAATTCATAAGTCACAGAGATTTTGGTCACTGGTTTTATCTGGACTCTTATGTTACATTTTAAGACTGCTACATTAAACTGCTTCTTTGGATCGAGGCTCATCAGAGAGGCAGCATCTCAAGGCATGCGAAGGTGAGTCACACTCGCTCACTCTATTTCATTAATTAATTAATAATTTTGTTTATCAGACAGCTCATAACTTCTATGTGTCGCCGGTGTTGTGTGCTTTAATGGCTGGGTAATTCAAATTTTGTCAAAATAACATCATATTATCAGTTTTATTACTGATTTATATTACCTGATCGTCAATGAGTCAAACAATTTACCATATCCTCAGTTTTAATCAGAATGTCACTGCAGTCACCGTCACTGGTGTTACACCATTGACTGTAAAATATGTTTGGAATTAAGCTCTCATTTTTGCCTAAATGATGATTGGAGATGTTAA
Source organism: Pygocentrus nattereri (assembly GCF_015220715.1). Lineage (NCBI taxonomy): Eukaryota > Metazoa > Chordata > Actinopteri > Characiformes > Serrasalmidae > Pygocentrus > Pygocentrus nattereri. The sequence goes on from NC_051225.1 coordinate 36,612,746, forward strand.
TGGACATATTAGGATTATTTAGTTTTGGGATGTAAGAGATTGATTTTTAAAAAAATGCATCCATCTGAATTCCCAAAAGGAGAATGCCTCAGCTCCTGAAATGCCTGCTATTAGCTGTTGGGTCCACCAGGGGGCGAGACCTTACTCATTGCAGTGGCCTTCTTCTTAAGAAAGACAAGGTAAAAAAAAAATCACATCTGAATTTGGGCCTCATTCTGTAGTCAGCACCTTTCCATGTTAGCAGCTTCTAGTCTAGGCTGGTTAATCTTCTTCTTCTTTCAGCTGCTCCCTTTAGGGGTCACCACAGCGGATCATCTGCCTCCATCTTGCCCTATCCACTGCCTCCTCTACTTTTACACCAACCATCTCCATGGCCACCTTCACTACATCCATAAACCTTCTCTGAGGTCTACCTCTTCTCCTTCTACCCGGCAGCTCCATCTCCAACATTCTTTGCCCAATATATCCACTATTCCTCCTCAACACATGTCCAAACCATCTCAACCTGGCCTCTCTGGCTTTATCTCCAAACTGCTCCACCTTCACTGTCCCTCTGATCTGCTCATTTCTAATCTTGTCCATCCTTGTCACTCCCAACGAAAATCTCAGCATCTTCATCTCCGCCACCTCCAGCTCAGCCTCCTGTCTTTTAGACAGAGCCACAGTCTCCAAACCAGACATCATAGCAGGACGCACTGCTGTCTTGTAAACCTTCCCTTTCACTCTTGCTGCTATCCTTCTGTCACACATCAGCCCTGACACCTGTCTCCACCCACTCCATCCTGCCTGCACCCTCTTCTTCACCTCTTTTTTGCACTGTCCATTGCTCCTAGGCTGGTTTATCTACACAATCTTAAAAATGATACCTTCAAGGGTACTTTAGTAAAGAAAAATGAACACTCAGAGAACCCTTTGCAATATTAAAGGGTTCTTTGTATTATGAAAGGGTTCATCAGATTAAAAGATGACAGAATAAGAGACAGAGATATTGAACAGAAGAAAACAGAAGATTTTCAGAAGAAGACACCAACCATACAGCTGTAGCTGTATAACAGGCTAGAAGCCATCTTCTCATATGCCATGTCTGTTCTCAAACTTGCTCAAGTGGAATTCCTGATTTTCATAATTAATTACACTCACTTTCTCAGAGACCCCTACGACTAGCTGGACACTTTCTGAGCTCCACCTACTTTATAGGCCAGCTATATAGATGTACAAGTACAGGCTATGGCCTGTCTGTTGTTTTTCATCTGCTCTCTAGTGTCACTGCTAGATTATGAGTGGACCACCACCCAAAAATGTCCAGGATAAATCTGTGATCAGAAACAGGCCATTGATATAAGGTTGGAGGATGGCTAACATAAACTGTGCATGAACAGATGAGCTACAGTCTGTAACTGTACACCATCAAGGTGGAGTTACAAGGGGGTTTCCCATTCCTCATTGTTATTATAATGTTGCTTTTAGGGATAGCCATGATATCACCAAGGCCTATAAGTGTGAGGATCCCTTAAAACCTGCTGCTGAAGTCTTTCATCCTTTCTTAGCGATATTCCAGGACAGCTCCATGTGCTTGCATTTTTTCTACCACGGTCAGCTCCCACCTCTACCAAAGCCCAAGCTTTCTGGACTATGTCACTGTTGTTCCACCTCACTTGAGCCACAAAGAGTATACTCCCTTTCCCTTGACCTGGGTGACCTTCAGACGTCCCCTCAACCCTTCTAAGCTTTCCCCAAGCCCTCAGAGCCTCCACCGGTTATGACCCAGGGCCTGGGCCTGAGAGACCTCTGAAACAAGTGGCTCTTTTATCGCAGTGTTCAGGCTTTCACTCTGCACTAAACCCTTCCCCGGGCCACTTAACCCCAGCCGCACAATGCCACTCTGTGTGCCCGACTCATCTGGATAATAAAATATCAAAAACGTTGTTATTCTTTCCCTCGTAACAGGCACGTCCAAATTAGACCCCTCTGTCATATCAGCCCTGCTTCACAACTCCAGTTACAGTTCCCACAGCACGACTGGCTTGCCAAACTTGATCTCTTGGGAATGCAAGGGCACAAGCACGATTTGTTTATTTTCTAAAGTAGAGCTATCGCTCCTCGACTCTTTCCTGCGTCTGCATGTATACCTGCATGTCGACGTACATGTTTAAGTAGCCGCCCAGTCTCTGAACATAGCACAAAAGCATCTCTGTGAAAGGTTGGACAAATTGGAGTTCAGTTGGGAAGCCTATCTATTCCGTCTATGAATCTATGAGTAATGGTGCAATAAATTCTCAGATGGTAATGAACAGAAACTATTTTATTTAAGTAAATCTATGCTAATTTCCAAATATATATGCTATAAATATGCTTAAAAGTATAGACAGCTCTGTATATCATTACACATATAAACCTTATGTTGTTGGTAACTTTTCTGCCTAATTTCCTGCCTCAGTTGAGATGTAAAAAAGTCATTCAAAGTGGTTTGGTGTCAAATAGTGTATTATACAGAAGCTGACTGACTCAGATTTCTTTACAGTGGTGGTGATAGGAACCAGGGGTCGCCATGACTACAACACAAATATAGCCATTTTATTTACTATCCGAACTACCAGTGAACCTACTCGTGTCTTCTTTGTTTGTTGATGAAGGTAAAAATGTTGCACATATGAAAAATAAGTCTGTCTTTGTCTCTGGGGACTATTTTGCTTTACAGTCTGCAATTATCCACAATGGATGGATTTTAAAAGGCCAAAGTCTTCTCAAAACTACTATAAAGCAATGAGTGTGTTTACATCAACTCAAGAATCCGAATTCAGTTATCTGAATATTTAAATGGTCATGTAAACAGCACACTCTGATTTCTTAGATCTGAGGAAAGTGTAGAAATCTGATTAAGAGATTCAGTAAAGAGGCTGGATTTTAGCTCAGTAATCTGATTTCTCAGTGCATGTGAACTCTTACTCTGATTTCTTTCGGATTTCTCAGTCTGCGCATGTGTGAAAACAGATGTCGGTACCAGAAATAAGCAAGCAGTGTTGCCTCGAGACGCAGCCAAACATTTTTTAGGTTTATATTTTCAAGTTAAGTGGTGTGATGTTTAAAAAAGGAGCTGCACAATGAAGTTTAAACTTTACATTATGTTTGCGTCACGTCTTCTACTGTGACTTTACTCGCTGGTTGAAAAGCAGAAATCTGATTACTGCCTGACTCATGTAGACCCAGAGTTTCCCCATTGTCTGAAGTGCATATAAACATGTTGACTGGATTACTGACAAATCTGATTTTCTGCAGTGATCAGATTTTTACCTGCGTGTTGAAATATCTCATACATCAGGCATCATTTCATTCAAAAACTTTCTGTGAAGGAGCTTTTAGAGATGGACGTCTGGTTCCTATCGCCACCACTGTGAAAAATTCGGACTCAGTAAATTTCTCTAGAGCAGAGCATTTCACACCGAACCACTCTGAATGACTCTGTTTAACAATTTGAGCAGAAACTGTGAATTTCTTTGTAAATTTCATGTATATTATGGTTGTATGTATCATGATTTTATTTCAAGTCATTTAAGAGATTTTTTAATAGTCGGTATTCATGCAATATAAATTGCACTTGGTGTTGCAAACAATAAATAGAAACAAAAATTAATAATAAATTTTCTGTATACTTGAATGTGTAAAACTAATATTTGCAGGAAAAAGTCATATTTAAGGATTTGTTTTCTGTAGAGACAGAATATGAAACTTATTTTCACTTAGAACAAATAATGATGTCATTTGACCAGGGGTGTTCCAACTTCTGCATATAGCTGCATTTATTTATTTATTTACTGACTTATATAACGAATCTTATTTAAAAGCATGGAGGTACCACCCTCTGCCACAAGGGGTCAGTCTAAATCAACGATGGCTCCAGTTCTAGCTTGGTGGTGATGCATTGGTTCATCCTCTTATCCCCGCCTTTCTTACACCCACTCACACTGTCAATTCAGAAAAAAGGGCTTCAATTGAGCTCGGCCTGTACGCGCTGCAGCACACAGACATGCCTGTTACATGCGCCATGCATCAGCGGCCTGAGGATTTTCCAAAGCAGGCCTCCGAACATGCTAACACTGCACCAACAGTGATGCGTTACATAAAAGCTCCGATCCAAGGCATCCTCATCTCTGCAGACCCACACACAATTATTTGGAGATATTATTTGTCACAAAGGCTCTACCCACATGGTTGAAATCTGATTCATATAAAGGTTGTATAACTCCCAGCAGGAATATTGTGAATGATTGGCATGCATTACGCAATAGGAAAGCAATGTGACCCTCCAATGCAGGGCACTTTTCTGAGGCTCCAAATGGCTCACCATTAGATCATCCCCTTACATTCCCTGCCAAATGCTGCCTTTACATGAACCTGAGTGTAAGGACTCATATTAGGAAAGCCTAAAATAAACATTGGGGGCCAGATGTGGGCCTAGAGATTGCAGAATAAAGAGAATACATGAGCTATATCTGGAGTTTGGCACACTGCATGCTCATGAAAGTCTTCCTGAGGCAAAGCTGAGCATCTTTATATTCCTGTCAGGGCTTAAGATGGGAGCTAAATCTATTACCTAACAACTATGTCTGGGAAAATTAGCCGTGGCTGTTAATTGCAGCTCGTTAGTCTCCCAGATGTGCGGCTAACGAGTGTTTACTGGAGGTTCAGGAGAGCAGGCGATGTTTTCCTGACCCACTTTTGTCCACTGGTGCAGTTGGCCTTGCCGTCTGGGAGATGGAGCCGTGGCAGCCGTGGCCTCCATAACTAATCAAAGGGCATTATTGATGATGGCTCTCGGGTAACCATGCTAAGGCTGTGCTGTAATGAGGCTGACGCAGCACCTTCACAAGGCCTTGGTAGGATAAGTGGTTCTAGAATGTAGCATTACAAATAATAAGAAGGGATATCTTTGAATGCTAATGTGGCTAACAAGGGGTCATGATTCATATATATATATATATATATATATATATATATATATATATATATATTTCCATCCATCCCTTTTCTAAGCCACTTCTCCCTCAGGGGGTGCTGGAGCCTATCCCAGCGGTCATTGGGCAGAAGGCAGGATACACACTGGATAGGTCGCCAGTCCATCGCAGGGCAGACAGACACAGACAGACACTCACACCCAGGGGCAATTTAGTATGCCCAACTGACCTGACTGCATGTCTTTGGACTGTGGGAGGAAACCGGAGAACCCGGAGGAAACCCATGCAGACACGGGGAGAACGTGCAAACTCCACACAGAGAGGACCCCGGTCACCCAGCCAGGGAATCGAACCCAGGCCCTCCTTGCTGTGAGGTGACTGCGATACCCACCGCGCCATCGTGCTGCCCTATATATATATATAAGCTCATATTTTGCAGTATTTAGTGTCTCCACCCCATGACCCTGAGGGAGAAGCGGCTTAGAAAATGGATGGATGGATGGATGGATGGATGGATGGATGGATGGATGGTTGGATGGATGGATGGATGGATGGATGGATGGATGGATGGATGGATGGATAGTGTCTCCACTCTAGTGTCTTCAGCTTCCATTTTTTCAGGAGACTCACTTTCAGTTCCTCAAAGAATCTGCAGACACTTCTAAAGTTCAGTCTTAGAAGCTGGTTGATCATTTTCTGAAGTAATCAAACACATTCAGTGGTGTTGAGGTCTGGACTCTGGGGTGGTCAGTCCATTGTTCAGCTTCTTTGTTTGATGTGTCCATCTCCTTTTCTCAGTGAGGTTCTTCTACAGCTACACATCCTTTCAGACCCATAGTGCTGAGTCGTCTTCTCACAGTGGACGGATGGACAGAAACACCTGTGGATGTTTTCAGATCCGAAGCAGCTTGATTTTCTCCTCTCTCTCCAAGATTAAGTGCTGTTTATCTGATGGGGACAGTTTTGACATCTACCAGGTCTTCTAGGTGGTTGTCAGGAGTCCTATTTTTCTCTGACTTTCTCCTTAACCATGCATGGTGACTGTCTTCTATATTATCTTCTCAGAAATATCTCCTGGAAATCGGGTAACTTGTACTTAATTGCTGTTTTGACTGGAAGTTAAATGGATGTAGGTGGTTTCTGGCTTTAGCACAATGTGTCAGTACCAATGCTGTAATAATATGTTCCACATATTAATATGAAAGACCTGAGAAAAGGTTCCTTTCTCAGTTTTCCAACTGTACGAAAACAAACAAATGCATTGCTTTTTAACCTCGCAGCTTAGATGTCGCTTGTTCTTCACTGACCCTTTGAGATGGGGCACACGTGAAGGACAGGAAATGAAATGAAGCTCTCTATAAAACCCTTTTGGTCAGATATTAAAGGAGGACGTGAGGTGACAGGCGATTTCCAGTCAACACTGTCAGCTTTGCTCGAACGATGCGTTCTGTTTTCTGTAACAGCCCTCAGAACATTTGGAAAGAATTTAGCCAAAGCGAATCCATCTGAGTGTGCAGAGCAGAGCATGTCAGACAAGACAATGGAGCGCTAGAAGCATGTGTGCTTGTTAGCTCCATTAGCGTCGTAGCTCCAGTGCCAAACTAAAGAAGTAACGTTCGGACACCAGCCATGACTTGGCTGATCGACTGACCATACTTGGTGTGGAAATTTGACTTTTTGCCAGGCTAGTGATCGAAAACACAAGAGGGAGAAGTGAAATGTGTGATGTTGGAACATTTAGAATGAATTCAGCCAGAGCAAATCCATCTGAATGAGCAGAGCAGAGCATGTCGTTTAGGACAATAGAGCTCTGGAAGTGGGGGTGTGGGTGTGTAGGTATGCAGGTGTACAGATAAAAGATCCTAAAGCTCTATTCCATGCTTCATGGTTAAAAAAATGCACCATTTGATTGGATGTCACTGCACCAGTGGATGTTTATCGTGATGCTTGTTGATCCTGGAGCAGACAGGTCACAGCAGCATTCTTCAGTGTAATTGGCTGGAATCACTGCAGCACTCAGACTGGCTTTCTGCTGCTCCATATAGTAGCAAGTGCGCCGTAGGTGGGAGTTGTTTATAATACTGCTGAGCGAGAGCACAGACAGACAGACAGACAGACAGACAGACAGACAGACAGGCAGGCAGACAGACAGACAGACAGGGGCTAAGAAATGTAGTCAGACAGTCCTCATGCAGCATTCATAGACTCTGATGTCAATACTATGTTCGTTCTCTCTCTCTCTCTGTCTCTCTCTCTCTCTCTCTCTCTCTCTCATGAGAACAAAAGATGAGTAGAAACAAAGGAACTCTTTTTACCTCTCCTTTTCTCTCTTATCCCCTCTATCTGTCTCTCTCTCTCTCTTTCTGTCTCTGTCTCTCTCTTTGTTGTCTTTTTCTCTCTCTCTCTCTCTCTTTCTGTCTCTTTGCTTCTCATTCTCATAAGAACAAAAGACAGTCTGTCTATCTATTTATCTATCTCTACACATATACACACACAAATACATATATATATATATATATATATATATATATATATATATATATATATATATATATATGTGTGTGTGTGTGTGTGTGTGTGTATGTGTGTGTGTGTATATGCATATATATTTATATATAACCACCTGAACCTTCACACACACACACACACACACACACACACACACACACACACAAACCTATACTCCCTACAGAGCACACAAGGATGCATCTAGCCAGCAGAGGGAAGGAGAGGCAGAGAGAGCGAGAGAGATAATTGGACAGAAGCCAAGAACAGTCTCATTGTTACTCACCAGCGTCTACTGCTCACAGAGACACTAGTGTGGTGGAGACACCCCCCACCCCCACCCCAGTCCCACCGATAAATCAGAATTCTTAATACTCACTTGGCAGGCCGGCTATAGATTTTTATCTAACAATAACAAGCACAGAGTGCATGAGAGAAGTGATGAGTGCTGAATTGAGGTTAATGCAATTGTTTGCGCTCTTCGACATTCTTTCAGTCGTAGGTTCTGCCAAATAGGCAAAAGAGGAACATAACTCAGTGTTCCTGTTTACCTGGTGTGAACTGTGAGTAAGTGCAGGTTTCTTCATGGTGCCTGTCTCTAATCCGGTTCAGGCATGACCAGTGGGTTTGTATGGACACAAGGTTCGCATTTTATGTATTTTTAAAAATCCAGGATGGCTGCTGTTACTGCTTGTAGCTTTTGTCCATGTTTACACATAACAGCGTGTCATACAATGTCAGAAACCACATGAGCAATTTATTATTAAAGACTATTATGACAACTATTATTAGAGATTATTAGAGAACTCACCATTTGAGACAAGTGTGCAATGACTTGGCATGATGCTAATTAGTGGATGTAAAGTTAGCTACAGTGTGTGCAGCCTGTTATAGTAGCTCCCATTCTTTTTATTTTTAAGTTTTAAAAACTTTTATTTATCTTTTAATAGTTTATTTATTGACAGGCAACTTAGTGAGGCTGTGCCCTCTCGAAACATTCTAGTAGAGAGAGTTTTGGTCTGTTTTTTGCTGTGAAAGTACTTCTTTTACTCTACTGGTCCGCTGCTCAGTAACGTGGACGCTTTGTTTACACCTGGGATCAGCTGATGGTGACCAAGACAACTAAAATCCCCAAAGAGCTTTGGAGACAGATGCACAGAGGATGCAGAGGAGGAGCAAAACACCACACAGGGAAAGCAAGGGTGAGACGACAGAGGCTTATGGAGAAGAGGGGATATAAGCTGCGTCTCCTTTCTCTTATCATGGGCAACGTGAGATCACTGGCTAATAAGATGAATGAGCTAACAGCATTAACCAGGAGTCAGAGGGAGTACCGGGAGTGTAGTTTAATGTGCTTTTTGGAGACATGGCTACACCAGGACATTCCGGATGACAACGTTTCCATTGAAGGCTTTCAGGCCGACCAGAGCAGCACTGAGAGTGGTAAACGTAAAGGAGGAGGGCTCGCTGTGCTAGTTAATAAACACTGGTGTAACCCTGGTCACATTACCATCAAGAAACGTGCCTGTTGCCTGGACATTGAGCCGTTGGCTGTTGGACTCAGGCCATATTATTTACCAAGCAAGTTCTCCCAAGTTATTATCATGGCTGTTTACGCCCCCCCCTCTGCCAACCTGACGTGTGGCCATCTGACCATGTGGACAGTGAGTAGATGGTCTGAAGAGATTTACAGGATTGCTTTGAAGCTACAGATTGGCTGGCGCTCTGTGAGCCGCACGGAGAGGACATCGGCGGCTCACAGAATGCATAACGGACTACATTAACTTCTGTGTGGACTCCACGGTCCCAACCAAGAATGTTAAATGTTATCCAAACAACAAGCCGTGGATAACAAAGGACATTAAAGCTCTCCTTAACAAGAAGAAGAGGGCCTTCAGAGCTGGAGAGAGGCAGGAAGTGAGAACGATCCAGAGGGAACTGAAAACAGCTATCAGGGAGGCTAAGAACAAATATAGGAGGAAGCTGGAGTGGAAACTCCAGCAGAACAACATGAGGGAGGTTTGGAGTGGAATGAGGACCATCACCAGCTTCAGGTCCAGCAACAACAGAGGAGTAGAGGGCAGCGTGGACGGGGCCATCAAGCTAAATCTGTTCTTTAACAGATTTGACTCTGCAGGCTCTGTCCTCCCCCATCCTGACTCCTCTGCTGCCGGTCCTCAGCAGCCCATTCCACTCCCCCTCCCTCCCCCTCCTGATAGCCTGCCCCCCTCCTGTGACAGCCCACCTCACACCTCCACCCCTCCCTGACCTGTCACCTCTACAGTGAGTCTCACTCCTGACCAGGTGAGAAGACAACTGAAGAGAATCCACACAAACAAGGCTGCAGGACCCGATGGGGTTCCACCCAGGGTGCTTAAAGTCTGTGCCACTCAACTTTGTGGAGTACTGCACCATGTCTTCAACATGAGCCTGAGTCTCCAGAGAGTCCCTATGATGTCGAAGACGTCCTGCATTGTTCCTGTTCCAAAGGTGCTGCAACCCTTGACTACAGGCCAGTGGCACTGACGTCCCTTGTCATGAAGACCATGGAGAGGCTTGTCTTGGATCAGTTCTGACCCATGGTCCAGCCATTTCTGGACCCACTCCAGTCCGCCTATCAGCTCTGCCTGCAGCTGCTTGTCCGAGTCTATGCTCACCTGGACAAGCCAGCCAGCACTGTTAGGGTCATGTTTTTTGACTTCTCCAGTGCATTTAACACAATTTGGCCTGCTTTTCTTCGTGATAAGCTGACTGTGATGCAAGTAGATGCCCCCCTTGTGTCCTGGATTGTTGACTACCTGACTGGCAGACCACAGTATGTATGCCTGCAGCACTGTGTGCGGACAGAGTGGTCAGCAACATTGGTGTCCCACAAGGAACTGTCCTCTCTCCCTTCCTCTTCACCCTCTACACCACGGACTTCAGCTATTGCACAGAGACTTGCCACCTTCAGAAGTTTTCTGATGACTCTGCAATAGTTGGATGTATCAGCAAGGGTGAAGAGGATGAGTACGGGGCAACAGTGAAGGACTTTGTCGCATAGTGCGAGCGGAACCACTTGCAGCTCAATGTGACACAAACAAAGGAACTGGTGGTGGGTCTGAAGAGGGACAAGGCACCAGTGACCCCTGAGTCCATCAGCGGGGTCAGTGTGGACACTGTGGAGGATTACAAATATCTGGGTGTGTATATTGACAATAAACTGGACTGGGCTAAGAACACTGACGCCCTCTACAGGAAGGGCCAAAGTCGTCTCTATTTTCTGAGGCGCCTGAGGTCCTTCAACATCTGCCGGACTATGCTCAGTCTGTGGTGGCGAGTGCCATCCTCTATGCTGTTGTATGCTGGGGAAGCAGGCTGAGGGTGGCAGATGCCAACAGACTCATCAAACTGATCCGCAAGGCCGGTGATGTGTATGTGGAGCTGGACTCGCTGACGGCCGTGTCAGAGAGGAGGACACTGTCTAAGCTGCAGGGCATTATGGACAATGGCTCCCACCCACTCTACGACACGGTGATGAGACACAGGAGCTCATTCAGTGCAAGACTCATTTTACTGAAATGACCACAGAGCGCCACTGGAAGTCATTCTTACCCGTGGCCATCAAACTCCGTAACTCCTCCCTCAGTGTGTGAGTCACAGTGTGGTTCATCTGTGCAAAACCCAATACCAAACTGTTCATATGTGTAATAATAATAATAATAATAATAATAATAATAATAATAATAGTGTGCAATAACTCAGAGGTAAAATAATTTGAACTGCTTTATACAAGATGTTTCACATTTATTATCACAGTCACCGCCACTTTACTGTATTCATAAGAATTTTAATCTCGTGTACATACTGCAAATTTCTCTTTTTGTTTTAAATTATTAAAGTGTTTATTCTTTTACATAAATGGTTGCAATTGTAACAACTGCAATTTCCCTCTGGGATCAATAAAGTATTCTGATTCTGATTCTGATTGAATTTTAGGACTTAGTTATCAGACAGATGTTGTTTTAAAAGTCTTAATCATTATTTTCATTCATTTTAAATCTATAAATGTACAATATAACATATATATAACAAACCATAGAAACACAGAATACAGGAAGCTGTCTTGTAAACTGGTGCCCCCTGGTGGAACCAAAAGCAAACTGCAAAGGCTAGCAAAGCAGTCCCAAGCATTATATAAAATTGATATACTTGTAAATATGTAAAATGTTTGTCACCTACTTCACAAAGCACAGTAACTGTGAATAGGGAAATAATATTTATGGGGAATAAAATGAAAAATTTAAAATATGCAACTGCAAAAGCAAAACAAGTCACGGTAATAATAAGAAAATAATGCACAAGCCCAGTGAGGTGCAAAAAGAGATCACACTTCTCTCACCTTGCTTTGGAAATAGTCTGACCTGAAATGGCCACAGCCCTAGTAATCCCAGCTCCGACAAGTCTGACCTCCTGGTGCTCCATCTAATAACATTCAATTATCCCTCCAATTATTCACAGGCTGCACTCCCTCGCTGCCTGAGGGGCTGTGGTGTGATTTGATGTCTGACTGAACAGAACCTTGTTTTCCCTTTCAGTGGAAGGATGCAGCAGCTTTGAGGAGAATGCCAAGAAAAGGCTCTGTGTGCATGTTAGTTTTTGTACATTTTCAGGTCACTATATATATATACATATATATATATATATACACACACATACACTCACCGGCCACTTTATTAGGTACACCTGTTCAATTGCTTGTTAATACAGATAGCTAATCAGCCAATCACACGGCCACAACTCAGTGCATTTAGGCATGTAGAGGTGGTCAAGACAACTTGCTGAAGTGCAGACCGAGCATCAGAACGGGGAAGAAAGGGGATTTAAGGGACTTTGAACGTGGCGTGGTTGTTGGTGCCAGACGGGCTGGTCTGAGTATTTCAGAAACTGCTGATCTGCTGGGATTTTCACACACAACCATCTCTAGGGTTTACAGAGAACGGTCCGAAAAAGAGGAAATATCCAGTGAGCGGTCAGTTGTGTGGACGAAAATGCCTTGTTGATGTGAGAGGTCAGAGGAGAACGGGCAGACTGGTTCCAGATGATAGAAAGGCAGCAGGAACTCAAACAACCAACCAGAATCTCTGAGGAACGTTTCCAACACCTTGTTGAAAGTCTGCCACGACAAATTAAGGCAGTTCTGAAGGCAAAAGGGGGTCCAACCTTTTACTAGCTAAAATGTAAAAGGTGAGTATATATACTATATATATATATATATATAAGCATAACATTATGACCACCTCCTTGTTTCTACGCTCACTTACTCCACTTGCTGTATAGGTGTACTTTGAAGTTCTACAATTACAGAGTGTTTCTCTGATACTTTCTTAGCCCCTTTTTACCCTGTTCTTCAGTGGTCAGGACCCCCAAGGACCCTCACAGAGCAGGTACTATTTGTATGGTGGATCATTCTCAGCACTGCGGTAACACTGATGTGGTGGTGGTGTGTTAGTGTGTGTTGCGCTGGTCTGAGTGTATCAGACATCTGAGTGTATCTGCTGGAGTTTTTAAACACTAGTCAAACTAACCAAAAATATGACCAACAGTGTCCTGTGGGCAGCGTCCTGTGACCACTGATAAAGGACTAGAGGATGATCAACTCAAACTGTGCAGCAGCAGATGAGCTGTCGTCTCTCACTTTACATGTACAAGGTGGACCCACAAGGTCGGAATGTCTAATAGAGTGAACAAAGTGTTTAAAAACTCCAGCAGCACTGCTGTGTCTGATCCACCAGTGCAGCAAATACTAATTAACACACCACCACCACATCAGAGTTAATGCAGTGCTGAGAATAATCCACCACCCAAAGAGTACATTCTCTGTGAGGGTCCATGGGGGTCCTGACCACTGAAGAACATAGATTTAAACTAAAAAGAATGTGGACACCCATTCTAATTTTACAGTTCAGGTGTTTTAGGTGTTTTAGCCACAGCACTAATTGCTAACAGATATATCATTTTACAGGATACTCTGGTCAACTATAAGACCCATCAAGTAGTAAGCCATACAAACTCACAGAATGGCCCACATCCCCTGTTACATCACTAACTATAGGGTTCCAAACTGCCTTTGGAAGCAACATCAGCTCAAGAACTGTGTGATGGGAGCTTCATGAAATGGGTGCCCATGGCTGAGCAGCTGCACTATGTGCAATGGCAAGCGTCGGCTGGAGCGGTTTAATGCACTCTCCCACTGGACTCTGGATTGATGGATTTATAAATCAAGATTCAGTATCTGGCAGTCTGATGGATGAATCTGGGTTTGGGGGATGCCAGGAGAAAGCTACCTACCGGAATGCATAGTGCTGACAATAAAGTTTGGTGGAGGAGGAATAATAATGGGCTGGGGCTGTTTTTCAGGCTTCTTAGTCCCAGTGAAGGGGGATTTTAATGCTATAGCATACAATTCATTTTAGACAATTACATGCTTTCAACTTTGTGGCAGCAGTTTGGGGAAAACCCTTTCCTATTCCAGCATGCCTGAGCCCCTATGCACAAAGCGAACTCCATAAAGGCATGATTTGAAGAGCTTGGTGTGGAGGAACTCCAATGGCCTGCACAGAGCCCTGACCTCAACTCCATTGAACACCTTTGGGATGAACTGGAACGTGGATTGTGAGCCAGGCCCTCTCGTCCAACATCAGTGCCTGCACAAATGCTGTTCTGAGTGAAAGGGCACAAATTCCTGCAGACACACTCCGAAATCTTGTGGAAAGCCTTTTCAGAGGAGTGGAGGCTGTTATAGCTGCGGAGGGTGGGTGTGTGGGGGGTCTACTCCATATTAATACCCATGGTTTTGGAACGGGATGACCAATAAGCTCATGTAGGTGTGATGGTCATGTGTCCAAATAATTTGGCAAGATAGTGTATATAGAGGTACTTAATATGAAATATGAAATGCATGTTGCACACTTTATTAAATAGAAGTACTGCATGGATATAGATAAGAGATATATAAGCCCACATTGTGTGAAAAACAAACCTGTGTTGTGTAAGACTGGTCTAAATGCCATATTAATGTATGCAGTACGTCAGCTATGAAATCAATGCGTCTGTGTGCTGAGAAATAACAGTGGTGGAGTGGGCTGGCAGTGGATCAAACAGACTCAGAAAGCGGAGAAATTAAGGGGGAGGCAGCGGCCGTCCGGCCCCCCACTGTTTCCCCTTGGAAATACATTTGCATTTCTTCCCCCACTTCTATTTAAAGCAACAGTTCAGTGAAAAAAAAATTTACTACGCAATTTTCCCTTCTTAGCACAAATAAAGTCATCAGCCGTATGACGGCTGACGTATTTGTTGTGTGCAGTTTTTAACTGAAGATATAAGGCTAAAGCAATAGAAGCTTATTAGCAGCACTTTTTAACATAGTGAACATGTACATACCTAATTCATCACACACTGGCCTCAAACTGCATTGGCTTGTTAAGTAATTTCAAATAGCTGTCTATTAGCATGTTAGTGTATTGTTAACAACTCCACTCGGTTTGTGGCAGATGGTCAATTAATTTGGCATGATGCTAATTTATGGGGTATTAGCTTCCTGGACTTATCAGGTCCAGAGGTTATTGTATCAGCATGCTTTGGACTTGGGTCTAGTTAAATTTTTCAAATTTGGGTTCTCACAGCCTGTCTCCCACTCTCCCAAACAGATTTTACATTGTGTTTCTCCCTGCTTTAGTTATCTTTTAGGTCTCATTACCTGACTGTTGTTTTAATCTAGCACTATCTGGCATTTAATGTGTTAATGACATAATTTAGCAACCAGTATACGAAGTCCATGAGGCCTAAGCTTACGACAAAATAGATGTGTAGGGAATAAACTCTATTTTTATTGTTTTTACATTTTTTTATGTAATCTAGCTTAATCTGTCCTTTACATCCATCCATCTTCTAAACCGCTTATCCTCCTGAGTCGCAGGGGGTGCTGGAGCATATTCCAGTGTTCATGGGCAGAAGACCGGCATGTCCAGTTGACCTGACTGCATGTCTTTGGACTGTGACCCATGCAGACATGGGGAGAACATGCAAACTCCACACAGAAAGAAACCTGGTTACCCGGCAGGGGAATCGAACCCAGGCCCTTCTTGCTGTGAGGTGACAGCAACACTGTGCCTCCCTCTCTGCCCTTCACATTGTGTAAAAATTTCCTGATGAATGGACCAATAGACGTGGAAACAGCATGACATAAATCATGCTCACATTAACCTGCAACTTAAGAGCACTTTTATTTTCTCTTGTAAAGTTTTTGTAGATATATGTTTTTTGGAAGTTCTGTGCAAACCACCTAGACATGCTCTAGCAACCACCTACTGTAGCAACATCCTAGCATCCACCTGCAATGCCATAGCAACCACCTATCAACACACAAGCATCCACCTTGGATACCTTAGCAGCATTTCAGTAACTGCTTGAAATGCCATGGTAACCATCTGGTAACAATCTGGCAACCATGCATAATTCAGTGTTCTTTTATAACATTTTATGTTATTTTTTGGTTAATCTATCTGTGACCTAATGATGGGCATTATATTTCCTATGCAGTAACTTGAATGGTGCAATCCAATCAAGCAGTTTTAGCATTTTGGGTGGTAATAAGTCAGTCTGGGGCAGTTTCGGACATCATTTTCAAGCTTCAGACTCAAAACTTGACCAAGTGGACCAAGTGCTGAGGTTTGGACAGAAAATTCTATGTTCATCGGCAGAAGACAGGCAGGTCCAGTTGACCTGACTGCATGTCTTTGGATTGTGACTTGGACTGTGACTTGGACTTTGGGTTTGGGCTGATTAAAGCTCTACTGCATTAGTCTAGCATAGTACCAGCACCAACCTAAAGAAGCAAACCTGTCTTGGCTGATCAACTATATTCAGCATCAAGTGAAAATAGTGTAAATTGGATTTGTGCCCATTAGCTTAGAATAGCATCAGCCTTTCCTGCTCTTTCTTAATCTGAACTCTAACACCTGTTGGCTAGTGTTGCTGTGCAGACTGCAATTTAGTGGACTGAGGTAAGTGCTAACAGCTTTATGTATCCTGCTGAAGAAGTTGCAAAAAAAAAAGGCAGCACATGAAGTTGCTCTCGAGGAGATGAGAAAGAAGGCGCAGCCAGGAGCCCAATTCAGGTCAAATAAATTCACAGGAACGGTAACGTGCATGAATAAAAGCGAGGCTTGTTTACAAACGAGCGAGGCAGCGAGGGGATTGCTGGAGCATCGCTCAATAACGCACAGGGAGATGGGTAATGATGACTCTGACCTGCCTGACTCAGTCAGACGGGAGACTCTGAAAGCAGGACAGAGATGAACTGAAGCACCTGGGCTGATGGAGGCAAACCTCTGGAGAATGACAGACGCGAACAAAGAAAGACACGAGGAATCAGTCTGCGCTGTCTGCAACTACAAAAAGCCTCTGCTCTCCAAAGGCCTATTCATACAGGAATTCAACATAGTCTTCGGCATCCTTACAAAGCTACTGCTTCTGCACAAATAGCTGCAGCCAGGTGTGGGTAGAGAAGCTGAAGCCTGTACTCCAGCACAAGAATTGCTACTTAATAATGACTGAAGTAAAAGTAAAGCTAGCCTCTCAAGAACAACGTGAGTGAGTATGTATCAGTGTATCAGCATTGGAACTAAAGTTATTTAGAATCTATTCTTTGCTATTTTTCTGAAATAAAATGCTGAAGCTCTAAATAGAGAGGAGTGATCCACAGTAAAACAGAACTCAGTGTAATTAAATTAAAGACAAAAAAGACAATTAGGAACTCAGTGTGAATGATTAAGTGCTTTAGATTACTCAGTGGTAGCGTTTCAAAATCCTCAGAAAAGTACAATTTCCATCAAAACCGTACTGAAGTACATATAATTAAATAAACGGAAATACTTTCTACTCACCGCTGGCCGTAGCTTTTCAAATTGTGGTTAATTTAATGTAACAAAGTCCATTTTAGACGCTCATACTGGCTTCCATGAAGTTGAGCTTCAGAGCCTTGTTGACCTTCTAGACTTCAGTGAGCCATTCGTCATGTTTATCTTTGTGCTCTGTCCCCAGGTTATTTAGGTAAGGTAAGTCAGTAAAATGCATCAGCATTTGGAATTCTTTTTGTTCTTCCCATCATTGTACAAAAGAAGCCGCAAGCATCTCTGTATCTTATCTGCTTATCAAAATAACAATAAAAGGCCATTTTTTGAATCATACAAAATGGTAATTAATGACAGAAACAATGCAAATCTATGAAGTTTCATACAGTGTTCTTTACGTATTAAGATACATTTATCAGGAGCACTGAGACATTGTGTTTTTTGGAATGTTCTTTCAGGGTTGAACTGTTAATCACAAAGAAATATGAATCAGTGGCCGGTCATGTTATTTTTGGCCTTTGAGCAGATCTTAAGGTCATAAGTTCTGCAGGTTTTCAGTAGAGAGGACAAAGTTAAAACTGGATGTTATACACTCTATACCAGTGAATACTATAAAGCACATGTATATAATATGGGTATAGTATAATATAATATAATATAATATAATATAATATAATATAATATAATATAATAATATTAATTTCAGCAATTAATTTCACACACACACACATTTTCTAACCCGCTTCTCCCTCAGGGTTGCTGGAGCCTATCCCAGCTGTCATTGGGCGGAAGGCAGGATACACCCTGGACAGGTCGCCAGTCATTGCAGGGCAAATTGACCCCCCCCCCTCATAGCTGTGGTAAGACTGAGAAACAGGGTAGAGATGGTGGTGCAAATACTTTGTAACAATTCCAACGGAAGGTGGAGATGTGAATTTATAGGGCATTAGATTGAAAGAAGGAGGGGTTTCAGGCATGTTCCTCCACCCAAACTTCAGTTATATCATAATTACATAAAAATAACATGGAGCTATGGAATAACTGCAGTTTGTGAGGAGGAATGTACCTAAAGTCCAACCACCATTGAAACTAATGGCCACAAAATCACATCTTTACTTTCTGCTTCCCATGACAAAGTTGTCGTCCCCACCACCACCTCATGGCCTCCCTGTTCATCGGTGCAGTGTCAACCCTACCATCCATAAAGGAAGGGGCGTGGGTTGGTGGTCAGGCCTTCTAGCTCCAAGCAGAAGCCACCTAGAGCTTCTCTCTCTCTTCTCTCAAACACAATCTCCCCTCGTACTACTATGATGAAGCCACTCAATTTAGTGTAAATAGCCATTTAGTGTAAGTGGTAAATGCATCTGGCTTATAAGTAGAATTGTTTACACATCCTAATAATTGTATATTTGTAGTTATTCATGAACAAATACAATAATACAAAATGTTACACTGCAAAAAATGTTATCTTGTCAATTAAAATGATCTTAAATCAATTCAATATATCTAATATTTCCCATTTTGATATGATTGTCCTCTTATTATAAGATTAATTAGCGTGTATTAGGAAAATTTATCAAGAAAAATTATCTCACTATACTGGAAGATGATTTTGCTGGTTTCAAGGACATCATAAAATCATGTAAAACAAGTAAAAGTGACTAGAAATAAGGGAGTCTTACATTAAGCTTGCTACAATCTTAACAGGAGAAATTTCAGATTTATTGACTATATTTAAGATAATTTTACTTGACAAGAGAACATTTTTTGCAGCGTATAAACAGTAATGGGGTTAGTAATATCGAAATTTGTGTGAAGTTCAACAACTGCACTCATTTGTACACTGAAAAAGGTAGTACATTGATTTTAATTCATTTCTATTTGCACATATGAGTAAAAGTTCTTACATTAGTACACTGTTAAAAATACATTATTCATTCATTATGGTAAAAACAATGTAAATGATCCCTCAAAGGTACAACAGGAGTTTTAAGGTCCAGTAGTGTACCTTAAATAAGTTTTTCCCGGTAGAAGATCATATATTGTATATTTTTATAACCCGATGTTTTAAAACAGAATAATAAAATAAAAAGGCTGGAGATGAGACAGGGTGTGTGGAGGCAGCACAGCTTAGAAAATATTATTTCAATAAATTATGGATCAAGTATATGAGAGCGTATATTAGCAGGTCATTTTCCTTGTTTTAAGAAAAGTTCACCCGCCAGTATAAAAATACCATTTTTTGCAGTGTATTATCCTACTGTGGACATGTAAGGGTTAATGAAGAGCCTCCTGAAACACTGCCTGTAAATCGCCCAGGCCCAACTCAATCAGCCAAAGTGTAACTGGCTTTATGTGAAAAGGCTGAAGGCTGTATTTGTGTCAGATATGTACCTAGACAAAGTGGTGGAGTTTTAGATGCAGGCCATTCAAAAACGTCTTTCTGGATGCTCGGAAGCTCCTTTGAAAGGGTCTGGTCTTTTGTGTGCTTGAAAAGTGGTATCTTTTCACCGCCTCAGATAGCATTTTCATCCCAGCTAGACAAGTCATCACCCAGGAGAATCAAGCCTCGTCTCGCATCTCGCAATCTAAGACACAGCAGGCCGAAGGGATGGAATATTAATAAACATTTAGGTCATTCTGATAAAAGCCTGAATTGGAGGGCTTTACCTACATGCATGGCTGAAAAGCATCTTTGTCCTGATTTTGACCACCACGTACAAGCCTGTTTTTATCCACAGTTGACACCAGTATTTTCTGCTCCTTGTAATAAAGGTCTGCTGCCAAGAAGACTTTTCTGTACCAGAATAACACAAACAGGAAGCGCTTGCTCGCATGGCTGCTACCTGCACCTAATCCAGCTCTCCTTCCTTTTCTTCTCCTTTTTCAGCATCATCTGTTTTTGATTCAGCTGCCTGGGGAGACATGCAATGCTTAAGTGCTCTTTTTGCCAATAAATACTTTTCCTATTCGCTTTACTTCCTTGGGCAAATATCAAAGGCTTTAAAGTGACAGTTCAGTGTAAAATCTAACTTTTAACCTCTACTCCTTAAAATAGAACACAATAGATTGCCTTCTTTGTCACGGTAGATGTAGTTCAGCGTGGGTTACTTGTTGAGTTCAAGGCTGAGAATAATCTATTAATAATAAAACTAAGAAATGTACAGACGAGTGACAAATTAAAGCAACATGAAGTGTAGGTAAGCCACCAGAACAGCTTTAATCCACCCTGGCAGGGATTCTACAAGCCTCTTGAGCTGTACTCAAGAGCTGCAACATCATTCATCCAAAAGATATTTGTGTTTTGATGATAATGGTGAAGATATTTAGGGTCTGAAATCTTCTAGAGGTGGTCAATTGACTGGTTGGAAAATTCTGAGAAAGTCCCACCTTCCTTAGGCTAACTTTACACAATGAAACTTCCATGCAACTTTAGTTGCTTGAAACCAACAAGAAACTAAATTGCACTTAAGTTGCATAAAGTGAAGCATCTCAGTAAATCCCACCATCCTTAGGCTAACTTTACACAACGAAACTTCCATGCAACTTTAGATAGATAGATAGATAGATAGATAGATAGATAGATAGATAGATAGATAGATAGATAGATAGATAGATAGATAGATACTTTATTGATCCCGAAGGAAATTTAGGAAACTTTAGTTGCTTGAAACCAACAAGAAACTAAATTGCACTTAAGTTGCATAAAGTGAAGCATCTCAGAAAATCCCACCATGCTTAGGCTAACTTTACACAATGAAACTTCCATGCAACTTTAGTTGCTTGAAACCAGCAAGAAACTACATTGCACGTAAGTTGCATAAAGTGAAGCTTCTCAAATTAACTGTGCATTAAAATGTGCCGAAGGGCATTCTCTCTAGTGGATATATTAACTTATTTCCTCTGAAAAAATAGAAAAAACATGCAACTTGACCACCCAGCCAGTAGGGAACATTCCCATAACTTTGGCTAACATTACCTACAATTTCTAATAATGCTTAAAGAAAACCTGTTCATCTAATGTTCAAAGAGCCTTTTAAGGATGTTTAGCATCAAATAACGTTCCTATAAGGTTACATGTTAACTATGACATAATGTTTTAACTGTAACATTCAGACAAAGTTTTAAGGATGTCAGGACCACGTATTCGGTTACATGCTGATGTTTTAGGGAACTTTCCCAGAAGAGCAGTATTAACAATAGAGTAACTTAATCACATAGCATTATGCACTCAAATAGACTCATTTTTGACATTGAATGGCATACTGTAATCTTCAAACATGGATAAAAAGCATATTACATAACTGAAAACAGTAGCACCAGTCATCTTGAAGCTCAAGTTTTTTTTCCGTACTTTAGCCTTGGCTCACTTTGACTGATTTAGGCTAAACTGTGTGGGAAAACTGTTGTAAATAAAACGCAATTTTGCCTTTTCGCCAAACTATTGCTTTAAAAGTAGAGAGAAAAGGGGCAAAAGGAGAAGAAGAAGGACTGCGAGTGCCGGTTGTACAAACACCCTCCCTTCCTCATGGCAGAGGAGGTGATGTTAGGCACTGGGTGAAGGGAGGTGGGTGTCTGGTTTAGATTAGAGCCGCATGTCATCGGCCGCAGGACGCAGTGGTTAGCCGACCGAGCTCCAGTGGTATTGGATTGCACAGAAACAAATTATAGGCCCTCCCTCACTTGCTCTCACTTGCTTCTTTCTCTCTAACCTTCCCCCTTCCCTTTCTCCCAGAGAGCATTGTGCTTTCCACTGACTGAGAGACATTACGGGAGGAAAGAGCCTGCCAGGAAAAACACGACTGCAGGCCGATTCGGAATGTCGGAAAATGAGTTGGTCGCCAGTGAACAAAGAGTGGCAGTCAGGGCCAGGGTTGCAGGGCTGGGGGGCAGTGATCTCGGGACATGGCCTAGGGAGTTAGAACCTGTGCTGTAATCTAGTCTGAAACATTGGGTATCCTGTGACTAGCTGACACAATCGTGATTAGTAAGCATAGCCTTGCTGGCAGATGCAAACACTTGATGAATCAATTAACTACAGCTAACGGGAAGCATTGTCGATAACAGCAATACTCTTTTATTTGCAGCTTGCACACATTCACATGCTTGGGACATGCACTTGAAGTCCTGCCCATTCAGACTAACAATAAAGCAGAATACAAGCAACATTTACTAGCTAGCTGGAATATCTCACAAGCAACACAGTAGTGTATAAAATAACTGCCTAATGAAGCTAATTGCTACAAGATGGACAATTAAACACCACAGCTAGTGTTCTTGCAAGGTTTATAAGATATGCAAATGAGTTGACAGGCACACAGATTGCCGAGTCACCCCAACACCCATAGTCAGACTTGGCCAGTATGCCTACTGACCTGGCAATGGGTAACAACACTAGACTTGTAACAATCAAAACACTCAGCTGGTCTCAAAGCAGTAAGAGAGGTGAGGTTGCTGGTTCAAGTGTCAGAACTGGCTGGCAATGTGCCCTTGGGCAGGGTTCTTAATCCCTAACAGCTGCTACCAGACAGAATACAGTATAACTGACTAACTTCTGTTTGATCTAAGTAATGGTCATGTTGCGACTGGTTGACCTAATCACAGCTAACAAGACTGGCCTAGCCAACACACAGTGATGTGATTAAAACACTTTAGTGTTATTACCCATAACTATCCATAATTACCCATAATCAGTGATGTAGTCTAATATGGAGCAGTGACTAACTGATCCAATCATGGTTAACAAGACTGGCCTTAACTTTACATTTACATTTACAGCATTTAGCAGACGCTCTTATCCAGAGTGACTTACAAGAAGTGCTTTGTCTGTCTAGAGAAAGTATCTTTGCTAGTTACCAGTAGGTTAGAGAGAAAGCCGGTCCTGAGCTCAGATACTGATAGAAACGAAAAGTCACTGCTGATACTGAGAGAAAAGGATCAGAGTTGAACACAGAACTCAGTAAACTACAATACACAGTGCAATACAATAAAATACAGTATATAAGTGCAGCACAATATAATACAATCAATACTTAATTCAGTGGTCATTTAAGTGCTGTGTAAAGAGATGAGTCTTCAGTCTGCGCTGGAAGACAGCCAGAGACTCTGCTGTACGGACGGCCAGTGGGAGTTCATTCCACCACTTGGGTGCCAGTACTGAGAACAGTCTCGACGCTTGTCTTCCACGTGCCTTGAAGGATGGCGGGTCAAGTCGAGCTGCACTCGAAGCTCTGTTAGACAGATGTATGCTGTGAGTAGTTAACCCAATCACAGCTGACAAGGCTAAAATTTCAAACACAAATTGATGAAAATAATGCTTAATGGCATGAATACCTATGAACCGTGATGTAGATGAGTCTTAGTGGCTGTTCTGTGACTAGCTGTCTCAATCATGGCATAGCCGATAACAGCAACAGCTGGTCTTCTAGCTGCAAGAGAGGTGAGATTGCTGACTTGGACAAGGTTCTTAATCCCTAACAGCTGAAAGCAGACAGTGTACAGTTGACTAACTTCTGTTTTAAGGAACTGGTGATCACTTTGTGACTAGATGACCTAAGCATATCTAAGAAGACAAGTCTAGCTTATATATACTGATGTAACTAAAACTCTTAGCTAGATAATTACCCATAGTCACTGATGTAGTCTAACATAGGGCATATATTGAGACTAACTCATCCAATCATGGTTAACAAGACTAGCATTCACATAGCAGAGACAGCTGGAGACAGCTTTAGCACAAGTTGGGACCAGTTTTGCCCCTGCCCAGTTACCCAGGGGGTAGGTAGGCTCAGCCCCTGCCAGCCCTATACGGCAGGATTTGAAAGGGTCTAGACGTTCCAAGACCTGGGCCGATGACGGGGCCTACACCAAGGACTTTAACTTAAGAAAACTGAAAAAGGATCGAAGTGTTAAATATTTCTGGTAGAACTTCTCAGATGTTTGCTGTGACTAGTCAACCTTACCACAGCTGACAAGGCTGATCTTCCTAATACAAAGTAATAAAACTTACACTTAAAGGCATAAATACCTATAAACAGTGATGCAGATTAGTCCGAAGTGGGTATACTGTGACTAACTGACCCAATCACAGTTAGCATGTCTAGCCTTGTTCGCACTTAACAGTCTACCTTAAACACTCAAGCATAAATGGTACCAGTAAGGCTGAGAATTCCCAAAAGAATCAATTCACTAATTCTGGACTCGACTCTACACAGTACATTTAAGTTTGCCCACAACCGTGTATCTGCGAGGCAGACTGTGGGATATTCTGCTGTTACTGTACTATCTAGACCAGAGGTGTCCAGTTTTATCCACGGAGGCCAGGCCCAGTGTGGTTGCAGGTTTTTTTTGCAACAAACCAGGTGCTCATTTGTCTGAAACCAATTGATTAAACAGGTGAAATCAGGTGTGACCTCTTCTTGTTTTGGATTAAAATCTGCATCCACACAGACTCTTTGTGGATAAGAATGAGAACAATTAGTCTGAAAAATGTGTTTTTCCACAACACACACATAGACAGTCAGTGTTGGACAGTAACTAAATAAATGTAATTAGTTACTGTACTTAAGTAGTTTTTTGGTGTATCTGTACTTCACTTAAGATTTTCCATTCTGGGCGACTTTTTCCGTTTCCGTATTTAACGTTTTCCTCCTACATTTTGAGAAATCTGTCGTTCCTTTTGGTTTCTGTGTGTATAAAAACGTAACATGTCAAAACAAAAGAAGCGCAAAGCCAGAGCACCAATCAGGGCCCAGCGGTCACTTTGTTCTGAGCTGGTTTTGACCTGTTGGTCATACCGACCCAGTGCAGCACGCGGTTCAACGTCAGCGCAGCAGCGTAAAACTTTGGGAGAGTCTGTTCAACATAAATGATGAACTAACCTAACTTTGTGTAAATAGAGCACAATATAGAAATATGTCCACATATGCAGTCGAGACTGACGCGGCTTTTTTCTGAATTTCTACAAACACCATTTCATTTTATAGTAAATGAGTTTGGGCTGGTTTATGTTTATGAACAGATGCCTACAGATCAACATAGTAAAGGAGCTCATCTGTGATCCTGAGTTTAAAGCCAGTTTTTATTCAACTTAAACTTGGAACTAAGTTGTAAATAAATCTGAAACTGAAACTTTGCTTGTGTGTAAAAAGTGATTTCAGAGCCACTCGGTTCTCCCTGATGGAAACCTTCAGTTTACCTTCAGTGTTTTGTGCTTATGATCATTTTAATAGACGTCAGCGTCACTAATTAATGACGTTCTATTAAAAGACTGGTTTACCAAGAGAGACGCTGGAGGACTTTCACCTGAAATGAGTTCATGAAGCCAGTCTGGTTATAAAAATGATAACAGGACATCAGAGCCAGAATTACTCTTTTAGTACTTTTACTTTATACTTAAGTACATTTGAAGGCAAATACTTTAGTACTTTTACTCAAGTGGAGGTCTAAAGGGAGGAACTTCTACATTTACTGGAGTAATATTTTACCTTGGGTGTCTCTACTTTAACTCAAGTACATGATTTGTGTACTTCGTCCACCAGTTGACTTCAGACAAAATGGAAAAAAGGTCAAATCAAATTTGTAACAAAAATGGGCTAAAAAACAAACAACACTGCTGGTACCAAAACACCAACCCACCAAAAACACTCTTAAAAAGATGGTTCTACAAGGGTTCCTAAAGACAGTAGTTCTATATAGAACCATGAAAGCTCAAAGAACAAAATTTGCATGCTTAAACGGTTCTTTATATGAGATGAAATGGTTTTCTGATTGATGGAGAATGCATTGTGTATGATTCTACATATTGAAAAGTTTTATCTATCACGAAAGAGTTGTTCACATTGATGGAGAATGTGTTCTATATAGCACTAAAAAAGCTTGACATCGTAACAATAGAAGAACCCTTTTTGGTGCTATATAGAACCCTTTAAAAAAATGATATAGAACCATATACAGCAAATCTGAAGAACGATTTAGAGATGCAAAGAACCCTTTAGTCATGTTCTTTGAGTGTTCATGGTTCTACATAGAACCGTTTTCTTTATGAAAGAACTTTAGAAGAACTGTCTTTAGAAGAACTGTACTTGCTAAGGTCAATTCTAAGTAATTTGTGCTGTTTTAAAATTTTTTACTTGTTGACTTTTGTTATCAAGATGACTGTGTGAAGTTGACTCCACTGATTCTCGTTACTTAGAATCAAAATTGAGTTGACTCTAAAATTAGAACTGAATCCTAATAAACAGTAGTGCTATTTTAAGTAGGGGGTTGCTCTGAGTGCTTAATCCATGTCTACTGGACTATAGTGTAGAAGTCACTGAACATGCATACAGTGCACCATCAGATTCACTGTGGTGTTATGAGTCTATAGCATGGCAGTTACATGATTTTTCTTTCATAAATGATGATTCATGATGATTCGTAGATATTTAATTCACTTTCAAGTTACATTTATCTAAATATCTTCTGAATTGACCATAATTGTCTTTAACTCTTAAACTGGCTCTAATCCTAAACCTAACCTTAACCTTAACCTAAACCCTAATCCTAACCCTCACCTTAACCCTGGTCCTAGCCCTAACCATGGTCCAAATCCTAACCCCACCACTGTTTAGAATCAACTGACTTTCAGCAGCTGGTTTGTTAACAGTTTGAACATCTGTTCATAGTCTACAGAGGACTATAGCGGACTTTCCAAATGAAGTGGGACCTTTCTTCACATTTCTTTTTTTCTTCCTGCCTCACCTTTTCTCATTGCTTAGTTTTTGCTGCATCTTTAGCAAATCATTTATTAGAATTTCTTTCCTTGAAATTTCTAACTTTGAGACTTTGGTTCTGAGAATTTGGGCATTGTTTACCTCCTTGTTTTTTGATTCGCTCAACTTTTGTTTTTTGATTCATCCATTTTGGCAGCTAAAGCCATAGTTAAACAACATAACCCGATTTTACCCCCGATTCTCAGTCTGGCCGAGTCTGTGCTGGTTGGCTCTAGTCTTCAGATTTATGGGCCACTCAGAGTCGACAGTTGGAGAGAGAATCAAGCAGAGTGTGAGGGGTTCAGACTTAGATTTTTGGCCTCCTGATTGCGTTTCAGACCATCCATCCATTTTCTAAGCCGCTTCTCCGTCAGGGTCGCGGGGGGGTGCTGGAGCCTATCCCAGCAGTCTTCGGGCGGAAGGCAGGATACACCCTGGATGGGCCACCAGTCCATCGCAGGGCAGACAGACAGACACAGACAGTCACTCACACCCAGGGGCAATTTAGCATGTCCAATTGGCCTGACTGCATGTCTTTGGACTGTGGGAGGAAACCGGAGAACCCGGAGGAAACCCACGCAGACATGGGGAGAACATGCAAACTCCACACAGAGAGGACCCCAGTCACCCAGCCGGGGAATCGAACCCAGGCCCTCCTCGCTGTGAGGCGACAGCGCTACCCACCACGCCACCGTGCCGCCCCGTTTCAGACCAATCAGAGTTTATCAAACATGTTAGATTTTTGCCACCCAACTGAGCGTAATCTGGTCGACTCATTCTGAGCGGACTCCTGCAACAGCCAATGAAAACTGAGAGCACAAAAGAAGAAAATACAGCATGTAAACAAGGCAAAGCTTTTTAAAGAGCTGAATTCAAGGCACAAGCACAGTCGAGCTTATCTACATTTAAAACTCTAAAAATACCACACCGATCACACTTTTAAAGCCATGAGCCTCGTTTAAACATGACACCTGCTGCTTCTTTACTCTGTCAGCGCAAATGGCCAAGAAAACACCAGCAGCAGCTTCACATTTGTTTATTTGCGTCTCTTCGTAACGGAAGGACGCGAGAGTTTGTGTGAGTTCAGTAAGTTCCGTTCAATTCGGCAAGAGCCTAAAAATGAGATCCCTATGATGATCCCTAATTGTTTAGTGTGTGATCCTAATATTTAGTCACTCCCACCAAAAAATGCAAAAAACAGTCAGATAGTGTGAGATGCTCAGTCTTTTATCATCTGTTAGGATTTAAACGTCGTGTAATGAACCCAAGGCTTAATCAGAGCTTTGCTTTGTATGAGTCTTTAGATTGTATGAACTCTTTAACAAGTGGATTCTGACTGGCTCTTGTATAGGATGAAGTGCATGGTGCAGTGTTGTTACTAGCATTGATCTGGCCCTAATTAATGAATTTGTGTCAGTGCCGTGCAGATATAGCAGTTAAAATTTGGTTCCTATAGGCAGTACATTTTAAGAAAGGGGCTTGAACATCTTATACAAACCATGTACAAGTCACAAAGATGAGATACCAAGCTAGAATTTCAGTTTAGCTTGCCATTTGTTAAGCAGTGTGGAACTATTGAACTAAAAGCCTGGCAGTAGACACACGCACCATGAAGCCTAATTATAAGTGTTCATAACTATCTCAGTATAAAACTAAAAAAAAAAAGAAACAACAAAGTCGGAGATGAAAATGGTCACCATGAGAATGAAGGCAGTCCCTGTGTATGAAACCACCAGTGCCCACGAGCTCATGAAGGGAGGATGAAAATATGTTTATTAGGATGGAGTCTCATTAAAATTCAACTGAGAAACTTTCTCATCATCTCAGTTAATTGGCCACTGTCAGCTGAGACATTTACGAGGCAGTTTAAATATCTGCTCGGCCCGCTCGTTGTCTGTGGCTCTCTACGGAAAACGAGGAACATCTCCTTAAAAGTTCAAGCAAGTAGCGAATATAGCATTTGCTACTTTCTTAAGAGCAGAACTACAACAGTATTATGAAAGTGCTTCAGTGCAGTTTGGTTTGATTGCATTTGAATGACTGAATGAACCCTTAGTGGTCATCTAATGGTTTGATTATGTCAACTTTTCATATAATGGCAGTCACTTAAAGTGAAAAAAATGAACAAGCATGAACATATAAGGCTAAAATCAAACAAATAGGCCTTCAAGCTAAGATCCTAACTCTCTCCTGCTTGTAGGTTGCATCATTATAGGTAGGACTGCATTGTTATCTGGAGAACCCTCAGCACAATCAATAAAGCTCTGTCTGCACCGCTACGAGGAAATGACCTACGGGCAGTGCAG
This sequence comes from Pygocentrus nattereri, assembly GCF_015220715.1. NCBI lineage: Eukaryota > Metazoa > Chordata > Actinopteri > Characiformes > Serrasalmidae > Pygocentrus > Pygocentrus nattereri. The sequence goes on from NC_051225.1 coordinate 36,642,154, forward strand.
GACAATTTGTCCTTCTCTCCAGCGTCCACTGCAGTATCCATGCAAAACATTATCAAATGCTATTGCCCCTGAAATTCATGTCTATTTTCAGAAAGTGGGAAAACAGTGAGGCGTTGCTTGGCAGAACAGGGTAATGATACGAGTGAGCTGCAGATGCAATAGGGCTTATAGTGCTTGTTAGCGAAAAAAGATTCTGACCACTGTATGGAGCCCACCGTGAAAAATGGACCTAGTTCTAAACCATCCAAAACGTCGTTCAGATTAAATATTGTGCAACTGCCTTTAAAAAGAACGTACAAAGGCTTCAACTGTTATAGCTTTTTAAAGCAAATACATATGTACAGTATATGGCCAAAAGTATGTGGACATAAAATTGAGCACAGCAGCCAGTTGCACCAGCTGAACGCAAGCTTGATTGTAGCCTAGTTTGAACGTAAACTGGCTCTACGTTCGTTTTACAAACTACTAGGATTTAACTGGTTGCACCAAGTAGCAGTTTTAATGTGGCCTTAAGTTATAACCTACCATTTACATATGCCATATAATATGTTAAAATGACTGCTCGATTTGATTGAGAGGAAACCTTGCAAGGTGCTAATGTTACTGACCTTTTATTGATAAAGTGCTGTTAATATTGTGCACGAGAGCCCAGTTTGAACTGCTGCCATATTACAGCAGCAAAGCAGAATAAACATAGATACAGGAGATGGACACTTCGAGGACACCACTGTACTGTAAAACACAGCCTGTTTCTGAATTATAGGTAATACGACCGACATGCCTTAAGCGAAGTTGATGTAGCACGTAAAGACAGAAATATGACCAATTTCACTGCATGTGAAGATCATGTGTGTAATGTTTACTGTTTATGTTGGGAAGCATTACTGAATGGCTGCAGAGTGAAATGTCATTCTGACAGTGTTTTGACTTTACGCACTACAAGTTAAGATGTACCATAAGTGTCTGTGGTGAAAACGAAATTCGGTATGCTAGTTGTCAACAAACTGCTCTCAACGTAAGGTTTAGGCTGGAATTAACGAGTATAAAATCAAGCACACAGCCATGCAGTCTCAATAGATAAACATTGGCAGTACAATAGGACATGCTAAAGAGCCCTGCGGCTCTAGACACAGCACTGTTCATGGAATTTCTGCCCTGTCTGATCTGCTGCGCCAACTGTAAGTGCTATTATTGTGAAATGGAAGCATCTAATGCACAACCTTGGTTCGTTAGGCCACACAAACTCAGAGTGGGCTGCCAATACACAATCAAGACCAATGCCAAGCGACGGCTAGAGTGAGGTAAGCTCATCACCACGGGCCAATCACCAATCTGATGGACGAGATAGTAACTAAAAGGTTTATCATGAAGTAATCAGGAAGGTTTCAGAGCACTAATGAATAATTTGTAATAGATAACTTTTGTAAGTAGCAACCCCAACACTATATATGCACAATTAACTGCTGGACCCCTATACCCCATATACATCCATAGTTAAAGTGGACCATAATTGTAATGCATGGGAACGATGATGAGGCGGACGCATATGCAAAGAGAAGCGAGATTTATTAAGGACAAATCCATAGTCAGGGTCAAAATGGTCCAGGGTCAGAGAGCCAACAACGATTGAATGGGCAACAGACATGACAAAAGAAACACAGACTAGAAACACACAACGGAGGCCGGAATAAACAAAACCAACAATTCAAACAATACAACTACAAGGGAATACAAAGCAAAGCACAGACTATACACCTCAAATACCAGCAAGAAACTAATGAAAATACAGGGATTAAATGCAGAAAAACAGCAAGGGTTAACAATAAAGAGGTGGACAACACAGGCGAGAACAATCAAGGGCAGGGTCTGAAAACAAGGGAGCAGGACCGGGTAGAACTCAATGAAAACAAAAGCACATGGACAGAACTGGGTGGTAAACACAAGCACATGGACAGGACTGGGTGGTAAACACAAGCACATGGACAGGACTGGGAGGGGCAAATCGTGACAATAATGGTATGGGGTTTCTGATAAAGTGACTTTTGAGTGTATACAAAAGTGCCTTACCCATCTTATAAACCTGAAGCTTAGCTTAGGGACAATGATACCAACATTGTTAAAAAAGAACTGCAGGAGTTGTATACTGAGCTAATCAACATGATTACTAATTCCATAGTATATTGTCTAACTGTAGAAAAATAAGAATAAAATCACAGAAAAATGAATGAGAAAAAAACCCTGTATGCAGACAAATGAACAGAAGGTAATATAGTATTCATCACTGTGCCATATTGACTCATGCAGTGTGCAGGTCTGGTGGGAGAGAGCGAGGCAGTTAATAAAGGAGGGCCCTAATTACAGCCCGAGCCGAGCGCCAAGGGAAGACTTCTCCTTTCCAATCAGCCTGAACCTGCCAACAGCATCTTGGCCAATTAAAGCGGTCACGTTAGAGCGGTGCAGGTGTTAGGGAAAAGGCCCTGAAGAGTTTCGGAGGTACTTGCAGCCCCATTTAACACACTATGACACTGACTCACACCTGACGCTAGCACTGAAGGGTTGTGAGTAAATGAAGGAGATGTGGGGCTAATATACAGGGTTCACACCTGCTGGGGTCTGTGTGTCTTTTTGTGCAAGCAAGTTGACTAAAAACCAAATGAAGTATGTTGAAGTTAAAATCTTAGCAGCATCTGCTCTGATGTATGTAATAATATATATATGTATATATATATATATATATATATATATATATATATATATATATATATATATATATATATATGTATTTAATAAATAATCTATTAAAAGTCTCTACAGTTGAAATAAACTAGTGATTAAAATTATAATAAATGTCTACATGTACATGTAATTATCATTATTTTTTTATATATTACTTTTTTTGCATTTAAGATATTATATATATATATATATATATATATATATATATATATATATATATATATATATATATATATATATATAGTTTTATAGACAATACAACATTTATTGCGTCCATATCAAAATTTAAAGTTAACCGAAAATACATGGCTAATTATTCTCTAGAAATTATGAATTAAATAAACATTTTACCATTTAAAAATACATGAAATACAATTTAAATAGTCCCTAGTCGCTAAGACAATAACACCACCAGACAATAACAATGGCAATAAGACAGTAACACCACCAGACAATAACAATGGCAATAAGACAATAACACCAGCAGACAATAACAATGCAGTGCATGACCTGTTATTAGGATATTTTATTATTCTATTAGCATCAGTTGGATTAGAGCAAGATGTTATCGCTAAGCATACTCCAGGTTCCAAATGACCACTGACTACATAGTTATTACACCGTTATTACTATCAGACTGTAAGAACTACACTGCAGATTCATACTCTATTAAAACAATTTACAATTTCTACTGTCAGTTTGTGAAATCTGTGCACATTGTCGATTTTAGTAGATTACAGTTCAGTCATAGCAGCTTTACCCCCCCCACCCCCCCTCCCATGCTAAATAAATCCAGCAATCCCAACAAGCAGGGCTCAAATCTTACAGCGAAACGTTGGACCTCCTGGATTTGAAGCCTCTGATACAGACACAGTGAACTGAGAGAAGCCAGTGAGAAGTGACTGTATAATGTTCCTCAGCTCATGGAGAAGACGCATGCAGCCTCGCAGCGTTTAACTGGGTTTCACTGAATGAGCCGCAGCAGTCAGTGTGTGGGAGGATGTTTGGTTTAAGCCTTTGGTTTGGCACCAGACAAAGCGCAGGATTTAAATTCAAATGATACTGTAGGGCTCAGTAAAGGCCTGCTGTTCGAGAGTCAGCAGCAACTTCGTTTTTTAAAAGAGGTACCATATAAGGACCAAGACAGAGCTGTTTCTGAACGTCATAATGGGACTTAAATGGTGCTTTAATAGTTGACAGACATGTGCAGCTTTGTCTGTAATGGAGCTGTATATTTACCCCATAAACATCCAGGTTGCATGGATAGCAAAGGGACCTTGCGATAGTTGTATGACTAATAAGCCATTTCTCACAGCCATATGGTGTTTAGACCCAAAGTTATTCACCTAGTCAAGTGTAAACAGCGATTGAATGCTTAGACAGTATTGTATAAAATCCATAATAGTCATACTTGAGTAAATGTATGATTAGGATAGGGGCGTAGCCACGGGTAGGCCTACCCAGAATGATCAGAGGCCTACATAACCAATGCTAAAAAAACTGTGTTTTATATAGTGCTATCACTATATAAGGGGCAAACATTTGTGCTGTTGTTCAGGCTCCACCTTTTTTTCTTATCCTTCCAATCAGTGCTTAGCAGTCATCACTGTTTTGAGTTTTCAATTAGTTAATAAAGTTTGAATTTGAAGCACCAGTGCAGATAGCCAAAGCTACAAATACCTGTAAAGAAAAAGTTCTTAACTGTTCATTTAAAAACATACTTTACAATTTGCATTCATAAGGCATTATAAACATGGTTATAAATCTTCATAAAAAAGAATTACACTGCATTACACTTTATAGCCATGTTTACTATAGATTATGAATTGTTAATATAATGCATTATAAGTAGTGTTAATGACATGTTATAAAATCAGTGCCAAAGAAGTCAGTCCCAGCTTGGAGAGTGTAAAAGTAAAGACAAATACAAGGTTTATTTACACCCTGAGATTTTCAGTATTATATTTCTCACTGTTGATCCTGTTAAGGCTGCAGGGTTAAGTTAGTGCCAGGCTAACGGTGGTGCACATTACCAGTGGTGTACATTGACTTTCCCACATTGGGTGAAACACTGAGGGCAGCACTAGTTTAAACTTTGACATTTGAAGCCTGTAATGAGCTTCATTGTGTTTTAGTGTTTCAGTAAATCCTTCAGTAAGTACTTCAACTTGAAGCCTCACTCTTAACACTGGAGGAGGCTTTAGTCCAGTACACTTCACTTTACTTAGAGCGGACAAATACAACTTATGAGCTCTTATAATTTGTTATGAACACTACTTATAATGCATTACGCTAAGTTATAATGCATAGTAAGTATGGATATAATGTGTAATGCAATTTTAGAAGTATTTATTGCTATGACTATGATGCTTTATAAATGCATTATACCATGTTATGAATATGTTTATAGGTTCATAGAAAGTGTTACTGAATCATTTTACATCAGGCCTAGTCTTTATTTTTTTTCTCTCAGATGTTTGTAAGTTTGTTTTCTAAAAAAGAAGTCCCTGTGCATTTAAAATCTGTTTGAGGAGATTAAAAATGTCATACTTCATGGTTCTCCTCCCTTGCCTACCACCATGCAGGTGGCCTATGCACGATTGCCTGAGCCTACGCAGGTGGACACCTCCCGTCTGCTGTCCAAGGAGGAGTGCAGGCTATATGGGGTTCTGTGTTTATACTGCGAAGACGCTGGTCATGTTTTTCCACCCGAACAGACCTCAGGCACCACTCCCAGGAAAGTTGTGAGTGGTCATAAATCAACCATGAGTAGTAAATCCTTTCTGATTCCTGTTACCTTGTTCTGTCGAGATTCTTCTATTGTCGTTTCAGCCTTAATCAACTCAGTGGCCCAAGGCAGTTTCATCCAAACAGGTCTGATGAACCAGCTAGGAACAGAGACGGAACCCCTGACGACACCGTTATGTCATTGTGTTACGGGAGTGTGACTCACAAAACACGACCTGCTAAAATGAATGGTAGCGCTCTACATGCTAAGGACATTTGTTTTTGTGCTTGAAACCACTGACTATGCTATGATTTTAGGTCTCTCATGGCTGAAAACACATGATCCCAACATCTCCTGGTCCCATAGAGAAATCTTGCCTTGGTCCTCCTATTGTTTTGAGAACTGTTTGCAAATTTCCATCATTAGTGCAAATTCAATGTCTGTGGAAAGTCCTGTTGTGGACACTCAGGTTAACATTCCACTCGAATATGCTGATCTTTTTATGAGGTTTTTAACAAAGTAAATGCTACAAAATTGCCACCTCATAGAGACTATGACTGTGCTATTGAACTCATTGATCCCCAAGTCTCATGTTTATCTTCTCACTCAGGCTGAAGAGGCAGCGATGGAAGAGTATGTGCAAGAAGCCCTGGACCAAGGGTTCATTCGTCCCTCCACATCCTCGGCAACTTAAGAAAGATGAAGCCTGTCCTTATCCCCTTCCTTTAATACCTGTCACCCTTGAGCAGTTGCGGTGGGCCAAGATTTTTACCAAGCTGGATTAACGTAGTGCCTACATTTTGGTTAGAACTAAAAGGGGTTATGAGTGGAAGACTGCTTTTCTCACCACTAGGGGGCACTATGAGTACCTTGTTATGGCATTCGGCCTCAGAAATGCCCCCTCTGTGTTCCAATCTTTTATTAATGATGTATTAAGAGACATGAGTGGTAAATTCGTGGTCGCATATATCAATGACATTTTGATTTATTCGCCTGACTTCACTACTCATGTCCAACAGGTTCGCCAGGTCCTGACACGCCTGCTGGAGAATTATGTTAAAGGTGAAAAATGTGAATTTCATCTGTCAAAAACTTCCTTCCTAGTTTAAATCATAAGTGCCAAAGGTGTCTTCATGGACGACAAGAAGGTGGCTGCAGTGGTTAACTTGCCTGTGCCCCCCACTGTGAAAGATCTGCAAAGATTTCTTGGGCTTGCTAACTTTTATCGCAGGTTCATCCATAACTACAGCTCTGTTGCAGCTCCACTCACTGCTTTGTTGAAGGAGGGTGCCAAGAGACTGACGTGGAAGACGTTCTCTGACCCAGGCAGAGAACGCTTTTTAAAAACTGAAGGACGCTTTCACCTCAGCTCCTTTGTTGAAGCACCCTGATCCTTCTAATGTGGGGGTAGGGGCTATCTTGTCTCAACATTTTGGTGAACCTGCTAAACTGTTTCGTGTTGCATGTTTCTCCCACAAGATGTCACCTCCTGAACAAAATTACGGTATTGGAGACCGTGAATTATTGACCTTTGAGGAATGGCGGCACTGGCTAGAGGGCACTCAGCATCCATTTCTGGTTTTGACTGAACATAAGAACCTCAAGTATCTGCACTCTGTGAACATTTAAACTCATGTCAGGCACGGTGGTCACTGTTTTTCTCTAGGTTCCAGTTCACAATCACTTACTGTCCAAGCTCACACAATATGAAAGTAGATGTTTTATCCTGTATCTATGATAGTGAGGTTACAGAGTCTGGTGCACCAGAATTCTTAGAGAAGAAGTCTTAGAACCCAAAATAATACTCGGTCCTATCCTTTGGGAAATAGATTTTGAGATTGATGAGTATAACAATCTCAATGCTCTGCCAACCTCATGCCCAACTGATAAAAAGTTGTGCCTACTCTGTTTTGAGATTGTCTTATTACGTGGGCCCATTCCTCTCCCACCTTGGGTCATCCAGGAGAAACTCGCACTCACCAGTTGTTGTCATCAAAATACTAGTGGGAGAGTATGGTTGCTGATATTCATCAGTTTGTAGCATCCTGTCCCACTTGCTCACAATGCAGAACCCATGTACGTTGCCCGTTGGGTCCTGGTTACTCCTGGTCACATATTGCATTGGACTTTGCCACTGATTTTCCTGTATATGATGGGTACACTGTTTCTCTAACATTTGTTCCTTTCACCAAACTACCTAATGCTTTGCAAACCACTAAATGTGTGTTTAACCATGTATTTCGCCTGTTTGGTATCCCTGAAGTTTCTGATAGAGGTGCTGAACTTTTCAGGTGTGGAGAGACTGGGGATCACAGTTAGTTTAACCTGTGGTTACCATCCCCAGGCTAATGGTCAAAGTGAGAGAGCAAAGCAGGAACTTGGCAAGTTTCTGAGATTTTATTATCATAACAATCAGCATGACTGGCACAGATACGTACCATGGGCTGAGATCGCACAAAATTATCTCATCAATTCAACTACTAATCACACACCTTTTCAGTGTATGTATGGTTACCAACCTCCTCTATTCCATGGACAGCTACTCCTTCAGATGTCCCTGCAATGGAGTCCTGGATGTCTCACAGCGAACAGGTTTGAGAGGAGACCCACCAATGGATTGAAGCCATACTTCAGAGAGAAAAGCATCAAGCTGATCGGCGACGTGGTGACACCCCATCTTATGCCATAGGAGACCGAGTATGACTCTTTATCGGGGACTTTCAGGTTTCTGAGGGAAGTAAAAAACTAAATAAATAAACTAAATAAAGTTAATGAGTTTACCTACAAGTTGGATTTACCCGCTTAGTATCGTGTTTGTAATACCTTACCATGTGTCTTTGTTAAAGCCTGTGGTCTCTGAGATCACCCAGATCTGGGAGGTCTAAGGGTGGACCAGCAGTGGCAAACAGTCAGTGGGTGCTGACCATTTCAAACCAGCGGACTGATATATGCTTGCTGTCTGGGAATATGCTTACAACATACTCATAATCAGAAATATTACATACACTGAGTAGAATTTGTATTTAAAATGGAACCAGAGCTGCTCATGAAGATGTTTAATTTGGCCTTTTTGAGAAGTGGCTTCTTCACTTCACTCCCTTACTTAATGATAGCATAAAGATATTTTTATATGTAACTCCTTAAATTCTTATTTTCCTTTTAAAATTGTATTTTGAAGATGTTATTTTTTATTTTTATTTATTTGAAACCTACTTAACACCTAACTTCTTTATGTATATTTTGTTTTGGTTTTTGTCGACCCAGCACTTCAATTCCTTAGACCAAAAATGTAGGCTCTTGTTCAAATGGCTGTTGTTTTTACATCTGAAACATTAGACGATTTAGAAAATTAGGAAATGGAAATGGAAAGGTTTGGAGAAATGCAACAGGGAAAAGTGTTCGTTTGCTCTTCACAATGTGGAGAAATAAAAATGAAAGGAAAGGAAGGAACATTCCGACAATCCGATAAAGAATCCTGCGTTACTCTGCACTACTATATTTAGATCTTTCCTTCAAAGCTACCTGACTCTGTTATAATGAGACTTTTGAGCAGTGAGCAGTTTCAGAATAGTATAGCCGTCAGAACTGATTGACTCTGGCGCTTCACATGCCATCGTCCCAAATAACAATCAACTCCAGTCAGACATTCGAGGATACAGTTAGGAGAGCTACAGACAAACGCTGATGTTAACACAGGAAAGTTCCTCTGTGTCTGTGTGTTTGATTGTGTGTGTGTGTGTGTGTGTGTGTGTGTGTGTGTGTGTGTGTGTGTGTGTGTGTGTGTGTGTGTGTGTGTGTGTGTGTGTGTGTGTGTGCGCATGGCTACTTTTGATTAAAAACAGACTTTTCCTCCAGGCTGAAGTGATTAGCATTGATTGTGAGGTGAGAGTTTGCTGGTGGCGATGCAGCAGCAAAAGTAAAATCAGCTTCAACACACACACACAAACAATATACTCCTATCAGGACCTGTGGGAAACAACACGGGTTCATAATCAGAGCTGTAATTATTGCGGTCTATTCAGTGTTCATATGCGAGCGTGTCATTCATTTGTTGCCATGACTCTTTATTTTAAGTAATTCTTGTTGACTTATTTCACAGCTCAGGAAGAGAAAAGTGCATGATTTACCAATATTAATACCCTGAGAATCACATCGCTGCATCTGCAGCATCACTCTCCCTCAAAGAAGACCACAGTAAAAAAATTGCTACAATGAAAAGCCCAAATTAATCAAATATATGACATTAATACAGTTTTGTCTTTCAGTTTAAGTGATTGTGATATGGCCAATGAGGTGGGTGCCTGACAAGCTCGGAACGTGTATAGACATTATATTGCCAAAAGTATTCACTTACCCATCTAAATGATTGGTTTCAGGTGTTCCAATCACTTCCATATACAACCTAAGAAAAGCTGAGCCACTCCCTGTAGTTACTGAATAATAAGCCTCACTAATAATCCTGGGAAATTCAGTGGTTAATGTATTTCTTTGCTTATCATTCACCTTAGTGCTGCCTTTGACATAGCAGAACTGAATGGGGCTTATTTACATGAAGGCACCAGTGCAGTCTAATGGTGTATATATATATATATATATATATATATATATATATATATATATATATATATGCCCTGCGATGGACTGGCGACCTGTCCAGGGTGTATCCTGCCTTCCGCCCGAAGACTGCTGGGATAGGCGCCAGCATCCCCCCGCGACCCTGACGGAGAAGTGGCTTAGAAAATGGATGGATGGATGGATATATATATATATATATATATATGGCTTAAAGAGAGGAAAGTTACTGTGCCTGAAATGCATTTGGTAGTTAGGAGAAAGAATGGAGGGAGGAGGGGTTCACAAAATGAAGAAAATAATTAATTGAATATGAAGAGTTTTTTTTTTTACAAAACTGCCCAAAACATGAAAACAAACAAAATGTACACACGCAAGCAAAACAAACATTAAAGATATTAAAGATGATTCAGTGCTAGAAGATATTAAAATCCAGTGCTGTTGGAAACTGCATTATTGACTCACTTTTGTCTTGGTAGTTGTTTGGTAATTGTACCCAAGTCTAAGCACAAACTCACTTCTCCATGGTTCTCTAAACAGCACCTACTGTGCAGGATAGTGTTCTCAAAATATTGCCAAATTAGTCCAAAAGATCATGATGATGATATAAAAAAAAACAAATAGCCTATTAATGGCAGTGCTTTTACAAAGTAGCGCAGGCATGTGCATTAAATGGCCCCAGTCCAGTGCCAGAGAACTTTAAGCCATGGATACAACGCTGGTGCTTTGCATTTTTGTTTTGCGCAGTTTATCAGTGTAAATAAGCACTGTTTAAACATAAGCCAAATATGGTGTTCCTCAAGGCTTCATACTAGGGTTCTTCTTCTTGTCAAATATTAATTCAATTCATTCAACCTCAGGGTGGAAGATTATTTTAAAGGGACTACTGAGTGTACACATTACATTGCCAATTAGATTATAAGACATTGGCTTAGATCTCCCAGTATCCAAAGCCTGTGACCTGTGAGAGAAACAAGTGCCGTTTCCTGTGAAGATGCACCACCACACTGTATTCCCTCTGATGAGCTGACACAGGCAGTGGCTGGAAGTGTGTTTTGCCTGCAAAGCTGGAGTGTGTGTGTGCTGGAGCGTTACATGCTGGGAGCTCCACGCTCCTTGTTGCTATGCAGTACACACAGGCAGAGGACGATTCAGAAATGATTTTGAAGGGGAGAGGGATCAGCCGTTCAAACACGCTTTTAGTCCAGTCTGTGTGATCTGATGCAAACCTGAGGTGGAGAAACATGAAGAATTCTGTGTCTTACTTCCTTATGCAGAAGCCTTTGGTGTGAGATTAGATATATGTTCAGCCTTGACTGCTAATGCATGTCTGTCTTGGCTTGAAACTACATTACATCCTTATTTATTTTCTAACATGGCAACATCAGAAGGTCTGCAGAAAAGCTTTCTTTTGCAGTTCACAAAAGAATTCCCTCAGACCTCTGTCTACCTGATTTGAGATGCTCTCCACTCCTGAGGGGACATATGCTCACCTGCTGGGCCCTGTCTGCTCCTGGTGACTGATTGAGCACCTATACTTTATCAAGCAATGAGGAATGTCTTTGTGATGGAGAAAGAATCAAATGTGAAAAATTACACCATTTCCCCACTTCCCTCAGATCCAGTCAATAAGTTAAGATATGTTTGGTGTCCAAATTTTGCTGAAGGTCTGACATCACTAACACTAGAAGTCAATAGTCACCCAAATATGTGCTGTGAGTACACCACCAAAACTTCCCTCAACTTGCTCAAACAACATCCTGCTCTTCATTAAGGTTGCACAGACTTGCTAAATTGGTTTAGGACGCTGTTATTAACTGTGAACTATAAAAATGAACAAAATGTGATTGTGTAGCTGAGATAACAGTGGTTATGCCTAATTTAGCCATATACTCATGAAAGCATATGGAGGTAGAGTTCATTATTTCTGTTCTTTCTGTTGTTAGACTTGACTCTTTAAACTATGTTTGAAAATAGAAGCAACAGAAACTGCAAATGTAAGTGGATGAAGGGGAAATATAATTCAGGGAAATATAATTATTATAGTATGTACATACTGTGTCCTAAACCAAATCAAAATTTCATTTTTCTTGTACTTACTAAACAAAAGAAGCAAAATTTGGACACCACACATATCAAAATCTAGAAAATAGAATAGAAACTATTCATTTAATGAGTATTACACTACGTACATCTGGGCTTTTGTGCGTATTTCATTTAGATATATATAATTTAGGCTTAGGACATTTAGTCTTAGGAAGTCTGCTTTACTGTAATCCTAATACCATCACCATTGGGAAGTCTGTCATTTGTCCACACATCACAGCTCCTCGTCTAAAGCTAAATCACATTAATTTTTGAACAATTTAGCCAATAAATTATTCATTTGCTAGAACTTTATGCTTCTTGCTCAATCACCAAAGGATATTCTGCACTTTAAGCCTCAGATGAAGACTGTTTCCCTCTGGTGACCAGCCCGATTTGCTAATAAAACATTTTCATCAATCCAAGTACTGGGCTGAACTTTCTAAGAAACTGTCATTTAATAATAAGTGAGGGAGATTCCCTCTGACCACCAGAACAGCCCTGGCAAGGGCCTTAACCAATCATGGACAACACGGAATCTTGTTCAGCTCTATCGATATTTTGGTCTGTTAACCTTCATGCTAATCTGATGGGATCTCCATACGTCACATATGTAGAGATTTTCTTGAGTTAAACTGCAATGTTAAAGTTAGTGGTGGTGCTGGCTTTAGCACTCATAGATCCAGCCATATTACCCTTGTTTAGTACAATTCCTAGAAATTCCTCATGTGTTCAGGCTGGTTCATCTTTTTCCAGGAAGGAGTGCAGAAAAACAAGCTGGACTCACTAAATTTTCCTCTTTTTGTAAATATACTCAGGGCAGAGGAACTCTCGCAGCCTGAAAGTGCCTGAACCAACAGTGGTAAATGAAATATGAAGCAAGGCTTGAGTCTTTCCAGCGCTGACGATGACGAATCTGCATCAATACTTCCCACGGGAGCCCTGGCGGGGAGTAAATGATGTTTACAGGAGAACAGAAGTCATTCAGACAGGATGAAACGACAAAACACCTTATGCGGCCGCGAGCGCTGGACTACATTCATCTCCAGCCTCCCAGGAGTGGCAGAAAACATAGAGATTGAAATGAAAAACAGACCAAAGACAGCCTAAATTGAGTGTTGACGAAAGGTAGAGGAGAGAGAAGCTAAATCAGAGGATGAGAGAGGAAGATGAGGAGGAAAATGCATTTTCCGCAGTCGTGGAATGGGAGTTTTTTTTGCACAGATGCAAAGGTTTGCGTCTCTCTTTCTCCGCGTTTGGCCCCTCGGGGCTTTGGCTGTGCTTCTAACAAGTGAGGCGCCAGACGTATCGCTGGTGTGCCCTTGGCGCGCTGCATGTTATGTCACCGGTGCGTTGTAAGGACACTCTAACCCCCTCAACCTCTGCACAGTCAAAGACAGCACTTATCATAAAGGCACAGCAGTGAGAGCAGACAGCATCAGTCACAAAGCCAGTTACCTCGGCATCTACGGATATCACCAGCTAAGACACTTTCACTGTCTCGAGAACCTTCTGGAATGTCATTTCAATGCTACTTGAAAATGAGGGGTCTAAGCATGCTCTGGAGTTCTGCATATTTTGGTGTTTCCCTGCTTTTAATGCTCCTCATCCAATCAATCAGCTATTTAACACGTCTGACGTGTCTATTTGAGCAGGAAAGAACATGCTCCAGCACCAGGTCTGGAAAACTTAGTTCTAAGTCAGTGTTTCCTTTCCAGCTCCAAGTCCTGGGGATCCAGCTCCAGCTGACCTGTATGTGTGGAACAGGCTAATACTGTTACTCCAAGACCAGGATTCAGAATTATTTATTCTTATTTTAGTCCCATTCAACCTAATGAGACATTGGAAACAGTATTTTTTGTTGAAATATGTTGGAGTGTGGTTACTTTCAAATGATTTTATTATTAAACATTTAAACCCCTTTAAAATCCCAGTCTTATTATATACTAAGGTTTATTTTTCAGTAACTACAGGGACTTCAAAGCAAACTGGCTGAGCTCTTCTTAGGTTGTAGAAGTGTGTAATAAAACTTTAGGCCCATTGGCAGGCCCTGGCCATGTTGCTATAATGTTTTGACAAGACCCTGAATCTGTATTTTCTATAGCTTTGGCAACCTTATATTCAATTGTTTAGTTTAAAACAGATCTATCTCATCGTCTTCCCTCTGAAAGCAATACTTGCCTATCACTTAGTTTAGCAAGCATTAGCAACGTTTACATGCAGCCTAATAATCCATTAACAATCCGACCAATAGCTTAATTGGAATAGAATACATGCATGTAAACACCTCAATCGGAATAGTCTAGTCTGATTGAGGCCATTCAGAATACAATTTCTATCTGATTGAACGAGGTGGATAAACCTCAAAATAATCTATTAAATAGAAGAATAATAGCCATGTACATGCCTGAATCCGATTAGACTTCCAGTTGGAACATGTAAATACATTCTGTGCATGTGTGTCTTAGTGAGAGTTTATAATGTTCAACATGACGGAGCTGAAACTGGTCTGCAGAGAAGATGAAGTTTATGCTCTCATCTTTAAGACTGCAGCAGGACAGACGTCCAGCTTATGTGTCTCAGAACACAACGTCTGCCTCTTGGCCTTCTTCAATAAGGACGTGCAAAGGACTATTTTCTGAGTCTGACATCATTTTAAAGCAGTTAAAATCACAAGCACTGCTCACTGCTGCTCATCTCATTCTCACTGGACCTCACGTGATGTTCGCTGTCATAGTAACGTTTGCTCTATGTGGTTCTCCGCACATGTGCATCATTTTGCATTGGATTATTTGTAGTGAGCATGTAAATTAAGATTTTCAATTAAATTGTGGAGTGTACATATAAACTCCTCAGTCTGAATCTGTAAACAGATTGTATTAAATCGGATTGGCAAACACCTTTGCATGTAAACATAGCCAGTGCTAGCACCCAACACAAAGGAAATAAATTATGTTTAAATTAAGTGACCCTTATGAGGAAAATTTCACCTAATGCATTTAACCCATCCGTGAAATGAAACACCACACTAGTGGCCAGTGAGCACATTTGCCCAGAGCAGCAGGCAGGCCTATCCACAGCACCCGGGGAGCATTTGGGGGTTAGGTGTCTTTCTCAAGGATACCTCAGTCTTGTACTGTCGGCTCTGGGATTGAACCAGCGACCTTCCGGTCACAGGGCCAGTTCCCAAACCTCCAGCCCATGACTAAGATAAACTTTTGAGAGCATGATGTAACTTTTTCCCTAGTACAAGCATTTTATTATCATTTCTATGTTTCAATATGAATGGAAAGCATGGGGAAATAATGGAAACACTTATTAAATGGAGAGAAATGTACTTTATTCATTTATTCAGCTTCTTTTTAATTTTCTCACTTTTTAGTTGAGTTCGTCATATTGAGACTAACTGTGGCAAAAGCAACCCAGGCTTTCTTGATACCTCCTTAAGCCTTTTTCAATATGCATGCTGATATATTGACTTTAATTCCATTTGAGAGTATCTATCATACTTTGGAGAGATTGGAGAGATTTTGGAGAGATACTTTGATTAACTTGAAATTGCTCTGAGAGTTTGATACATCTTTGCATAACGTGTCACTATTTCATCAGAGATAAAATAATGTGGAAAGGAGGCAGATGTTTTTCATCTTCAAGTCAAGCTAGACCTTTAAATGTAGTTTCTGATAATGTACTATCATTAACTTAATTAGGTGCAGCTGGTGTAAACTGTAATCAGATAATAAATCCTTTCCTATAAAACAGCATTTTTGCTCTTGTTGTTCTTGTTGTTGATTAAACTGTTGTAAACTCACCAGATATTTAAGACATTTATTAGTGCAGCTAAACATTAATTGAAAGCATCAGTAATTAAATTAGTCAAGCATGTCACTTACTTACTATAAACACAGGCTTTATCTTTAGCCAGTTCACCCTTTTAGTGTGCTATAGATTGGGGTGCCTGGAGATCTTGGAGTTTAGCTCCAACCCTAATCTAAACACCTGATCCAGTAAATGAAAACCCTCAGGGACATCTGGAGATTAGAACCAAGTGTGCTGGATCTGAACTCTCCAGGGTGGTAGACCTCCAGGACCAACATTGGACACCTCTACTATATATCCTGGAGTTATGTACTGTATCCGAGGCCTTGAACATCCAAGATCTGTTTAAAAATAGCCAGTCTGTCAAAATTCCAGATGTCCACATTCCAAATTTAAGAAGTCAGTTTGATGGTGACTGATTAGTAACATTCATGGGTGAAGAAAATCTATTTTTAAAAGCCAATCTGTCTGTTTTAGAAGCCCAATATTTATGCAAATTTTTTGTTGCCTTCATGATGAATTTACCCTGTAGCTTAGTTTGTACACTATTAAAAGAGTTCTTTAGTAAAGGGACCAGGTCTATTTAGAACCATAAGTTCTATACAGAAGTATTTCATTAAGATTTTCGTCAGATTGAAGGAAAATGTGTTGTATATGGTATTATATAGAGCCTTACTGAAAATGGTTCTATATAGCATCTGATTTTGTATACAAGTTTGACATTGTAACAATAGCATAAGACTTTTTGGTGCTATATGGAACCATTTCTCCATGCAAAGAGACATTTAAGCACAAATGGTTCCCTCTAGAACTGATAGTTCTAAATAGAACCATTCACTTTATTAAAGAACCCTTGAAGAACTTTGTACGAGTGCAGCTCTATCACTTATAACACTAATAAGACTCCAAATAACAATAATAGCCTACATATCACTTTGACCACCAGTTGATTACTATGAAGTTGAAATAATGTACCATAATCAACACGTTGCTACATCAAAATCTGCTATTTTACCTGACTAGAACACACTAGAACACTAGAAGTAATGACTTAATTTGAAACATTTTTTTAGCCAAATTTTTAAGTTGAATTTGTTAGCTATTCAACAGCTACATCTGGAGTTCTGAACAACTTTTTTCAGCTGTATTAAAAATGTATGCCCTGCGATGGACTGGCGACCTGTCCAGGGTGTATCCTGCCTTCCGCCCGAAGACTGCTGGGATAGGCTCCAGCATCCCCCCGCGACCCTGACGGAGAAGCAGCTTAGAAAATGGATGGATGGATGGATGGATTAAAAATGTAGATTACCGATCATGTACGTGACTGCAACATCAAACTTGTCAGTTTTGGATGGTTTAAATTGATCCCTGGTACAATTGTTCCATTAGCACAGTTAATTCAAACATAAAAAAGGGAGAGCACTGCCATTTGAACCCGGGTGCACCAAACAGGCAAACCGACACGCCCTAATGAGGGTTCCAAACGAGCTCTGGTGCAGTCTGGTTAAAAATATGAGCGCAAACAGGGATGAGGGAGTAGTTTCTGGTTAGCTACAAAGTTTAGTAGCTAGTAGTAGTAGTATTTTTTATTTTTATTTTTTCTAGTAGTAGTTTTATGTAGCTATAGCAATAATTTTTGTTACAAGCTTCAGGTGATCCGTGCAAAATCTGAACCACAGAATACAGCCGTTAACAGGGCTGGTGGCGACTGTGCAGTAGTGACTGAGCTGCAGACAGTTTGAGTAAATGGTCATGCGCAGATCCCATGCACTGATTTCCCTTACGAGTAAGCGTAGCTGAAGAGTTGCAACCAGAATGGTAAGAAGAGGCGCTTTTAACAGAAATGAAACCACCTTGGGAGCCACAACATTTTATGTCCGTTTTACCATCTTGGCTGTAAGTACAGTATATCTCAATATGTGCTGATGTACGAGTTAAAAATGAAATAAACAAAACATAGACTTACTTCGCTCTGCTTTGGCTCAGCTGTAGTCAAATTTTCCCAGAGTCTCTTGAAAAATGTCTCTCAATGTTCAACTTTTTTCACGGCTGAAGTTCCTTCTCATCCTCCAGCTTCTCATTAAATTGAACCATTCCATCTAAGATGGTGCCTGAGGCGCCAGATTGTATTGCTGCTTCATTTAAGGTGGAACAGGAAAATTAAAAATAGAATCTAGAGAATGAAAACCAACTTCAGTTTCATGAGGTGCTGCAGATTAAACGTATCAGAAAACAAGCTGAGCGATTATAAATGCAAATAAGTCCATTCATCTCCAAATTGTCGATGTTCATCTTAAATCTCTTTGCCATTTCACTATCTGCATTGCTGTGTTTCCAGCTGTCTGTGCGTCAGTCTTCAGTGGTAAAGTTTGGTGAATTAGCAGTTCCACATTAACTCCAGCGTTTAAGACCATTTATTGTGAAAACAGTGTTAGAACTGTGTGTTATAATGATTTTACAGTAAAGCAGGATTATGTTATTTTACCTAGAAATCTAGTTTGGCTGTGGAGCTGCAGCAGCTCTGCAGCAGTGGAGGGATTATTCAGGCCTGATTCTCACCCCAAACAGACTCAGGGTCACTGATGAGAATTCTGAGATTAAAGTGTTGCTGAAGTTTAATAAAGACTCTGGATGTCGTGTCTGTTCATATCTGGCTGAAATGTTTAAATTGAAGCAGTTTTATTCCAACAGTTGACAATGTTTTGCACAAAATTATCTGGTTTGTTTTCAGTTATTTTTGTTGATTTCTGTAGGGAAAAACCTGGAATGATTGACTTTGTATTTCGTCTGAATTTTTTTGGATATCACACCTTTGGGTGTGTAAGTTTGATTGTTCGTTACACTTTCTGTTTGTTTTTTTTTGTATATTTGCAGCTTTCAGTTGTATGTTTCTTTCTGGCACATCATGCAGTGTTGTGTTCGCACTATTAGTTGGGCTTGTCTAAATAAAAATGTATTAAATGTAACTTTTTGAGACATGTAGACTTTCTATTTTCTTGTCTGAAAACAAATTATAAGTAACCTGTTTATGTTCCCTGAAAATTGTTGTTTCTTTTCATTTTTTTTCAGATAGAACTTTGTAATTCCAAGCAGAAAATCAGTTCTTTGGATTAGAAGGTTATATCTGTGCTTGGTCTGTTCCAAAAAAAAAAACACATTTGATAGGATTTTGATTTGATACATTTAGAATATATTAAGGTGTCTGTTATTGTCGTGTATGAAAGTGACCTGTTCTTCAAATCAAGTTTTGCTGTCTGGAATGCAAAATCTTTGAAGCTGAATATCACAGAACCGGTCAGAACTCAGACAGAACATGATAATTCCAAGCAGACGAAATGTAAATGCATCCTCGATGCCCAGATGTTCACTAGGATGGATATAAACTGTGGGAAATCAGTGTGGCATTAGCTTTTCTTCTTCATCCCAACTGACAGAAATTTACGGCATGTGTTTGGTCATTTGAGGTTTTTACCCATAATGAGGGTGTTGGTACAGCTGGAAATTTCATCGAGGCAATTAACATGAAGTGGTTTTCTCAGAGCCATAGCAGAAAGGAATCACACTCATAGCCTTAACATCTTCAATTTCCAGTATAGTTTAAAGTTAACATGTTACAATTCTGGCTGTTACAGAATATTAGGCTGTCTAGGGCAACTTGCAGTAAGCACTGTATATATCTCTACATGAATGAAGGACATTTAACTTTAATTGATCAAGATGTAAACAAAGTAAACAAAGAATGGTTTGGTGCAAAATGTTCTGATGTAGAGAAATTTGCCGATTTAGAATTCTTCACAGTGGTAATGACAGGATCCAGACGTCTGAAGGGTTTAATGTCTCTAACAGAAAGGTTCCCTCACAGAAAGTCCTGTTGCCTGATATCATCATCATCATTGTCGTTAACCACTTAATCCAGATAGGGTCGCAGTAGCAGTTGGGAGAGCAGAGAATCCCAGATGACCCTCTCCCCCTGCAACTTCCTCCAGTTCATTCGCAGGGACCCCAAGCCGCTCCCAGGCTTTCCACCGGGTCCTAGGACGGTCCTGGGGCCTTAACCCCTATCCCTATCAAATAGAGTGTAGCCCACCACCCTGCGAACAAAGCTCAGTTCCCGCCGCTTGTATTCGCGATCTCATTCTTTCGGTCATTACCCACAGTTCATGACCATAGGTGAGGGTCGGGATGTAGACCGACCGGTAAACAGAGAGCTTTGCCTTATGGCTCAGCTCCATGTTCACCACTACAGACTGCTACAGTGATCGCATTACTGCTGCCACCTGTCTCAGCCTGCTGCCGATCACATGATCCCTCTTCCCATCACTCGTGAACAAGCCCGAGATACTTAAACTCCTCCATCTGGGGCAAGTCCTTTCCCCTTACCTGGAGTGGGCATGCCATCCTTTTTTTGGGCTAAGACCATGGACCATGGTGCTGATCCGCATACCAACCACTTCAGCTGCAAACCGTTACAGTGAGCACTGGAGGCATCCATGTGATTCAGCCAAAAGAACAACATCGTCTGCAAATAGCAGAGACACCACACTCCGGCCTCCACACCCTCCTGACCTTGGCTAGGCCTTGGCACCCTGTCCATGAATATCACAAACAGCAGGGAAATGGAGCTTGACACGCCAGAGGCCTCCGGCCCTGACACCTGTGATGGAGGCATGTCTCCCGGATTAAGGAGTTCTTCAATGTGCTCCTTCCACTGACCGACAATATCCTCATTTGAAGTAAAAGTTTCTCCACCCTTGCTGAATACAGCTTGGGCACAGCCACCCTGACCACTCCTGAGTCGCCGGACAGTTGTCCAAAACCTCCTTGAGGCTGACCGAAAGTCTTTTTCCATGGCTTCGCCAAACTCCTCCCATGCCCTGGATATTGCTTCTGCCACTGTTGCGGCTGTCACCTTTTTCACCTGTCGGTACCTCTCTGCTGAGTCGAGAGTCCTTTGGGCCATCCAGTCCCTAAATGCCTCTTCCTTCAGCTTGACGGCCTCCCTCAGCGCTGGTGTCCACCAGGGGGTTCTTGGGTTACCGCCCAACAGGCACCCACAAGCTTTTCGACACAGCTATGCCTGGCAGCTTCCACAATGGAGGTTTTGAACAGAGTCCATTCAGACTTCATGTCCCCTACCTCCCCCGGGACATGAGAAAAGCCCTCCCGGAGGTGTGGGTTGAAATCATTCTGAACAGGGGCCTCACTATTCGCTTGGGCCTACCGGGTGTGACCATCAGTTTTCCTTGCCATCTGATCCAACTCACCACCAGATGGTGATCAGTTGACAGCTCAGCACCTCTCTTTACCCAAGTGTCCAGAACATACGTTCCCAAGTCAGATGAAATTGAACTCTGACCCAAGGAGCTCTGGTACCATGTACATTTATGAACATCCTTGTGTTTGAACTTGGTGTTTGTTATGGACAATCCATGCCTGGCAAAGAAGTCCAATAACAATTCACCATTCAGGTTTAGATCTGGCAGGCCGTTCTTCCCAATCACGCCTCTCCAGGTCTCCCAATCATTGCCAACATGAGCACTGAAGTCCCCAGGTAAGACTATGGAGTCTGTAGGTGGGACCCTATCCAGAACTCCTTTTCCGAATACTCTGATCTTTTGTTTGGTACATAAGCACAAACAACAGTCAGTTTTCCTCTCTGTGATTTTAATTCACATTGAGGTGACCCTCTCGTCCACCGGGACAAACTTCAACTGCACGGCTGCCAACCGGGGTATCGTGAGTATCCCAACTCCCACCGGCACCTCTCACCCTGCGCAACCCCTGAGTAGGAGAGGGAGCAACCCCTATCAAGGAGTTTGGTTCCAGAGCCGACAATGTGGGTGAAGATGAGCCCAACTATATCTACTTGGTACCTCTCAACCTCCCACACAAGCTCCGGCTCCTTCTCCCCAGTGAGGTTACATTTCACGTGCCAAGAGTCAGTTTCTGCTGCAAGGGCCTAGGCCGCCAAGGGCCCCCCTTCAATCTCACACTGCCTGTGCAGCACTGCACCGCTCCCCCATGCTGGACCTTGAGGGTGGTGGGCCCACATGGTCCCCCGGCGTTGCCTCTTTTGTCTGAGCCCAGCCGGGTTACATGAGCTGCCCGGCCACCAGGCGCTTGCCGGTAGTAACACTACATATAAAACTAAGAAGACATGTTCACTGGTGGTTTTGGATAGTAAATAAAATGTCTATGTGTTGTGGTGATGGTGACCCCTGGTTCCTATCACCACTGTAAAGAAATCTGCAAATTGGCAAGTTTCTTTTTAATGAAGCATTTCATATTAAACTCGTCTGACTTTGAACCAATTTTACAATTCAGAGCCAATTACAAATGGTTTAGACAGTGTGGCTAAATGCGAACTGTGCTTCTGCACACAATAAAATCCATAAGCAGAAAATGTCTGACAGGTGGTCGAAAAGGATACAAAGTAGATTTCAACAGCTGGTGAATTCTCAGGTTAATATGAAGGGCCACGCCCGACAGGAAAGGTAAAGGCCTGGAAAGCATAATTTATCATCCACTTTCCTCCTAGCATGCCATACTTGATATGTCAAAGCATGTAACTGTGGCCATTAATCATCCTATTATTCCACTTCCATCTCTAGACCACTAAAATTAAGTACTTCTATTAGATTAATTAACTCAGATTAAGTGACAACTGGCCACAAATATGCTTCTAATTCACTGGGAGGTAATACGCGCTCCATCCAGTATTAATTACTTCACCTGAGCCGCTGCTGCAGGATTTCAACAGGAGTTGGTCTGCACATTTTCAACATTCAGAAACAAGAACTCAAACAATCAGAAACTAGCATAACATACACTCCCAGTTCCAGCTCATTTTCCACCTGGTTTTTATATAGAAAATACAATAGAAAACTTCCTGTTTAATTTTTTTCAGGATGTTAAGTTCAGCAATAAACAGTAATTGTGCATCAAAATGTTCAGAAGTGTTTTCTCTGTACAAGATGTGTAAACTAAAATAATGTTAGCATTGACTACCTATCTACCTAATGCCATCAAAGCCAAGTCTTTGCAAAATGATCATTCTAATTAGATTCATCCACCTAGATTCATGAATAAACTTTAAGTTGGCTGGACGACGCACTTGCTTTGAAATCCCAAGTGGTTACTGATAGGCCATTGTTATAGTATCTCAAGTTGTAGCTAAGGTGTTCATATGTTGTTCCAAGTGGCTGCTAATATGTAGCAAGGCCACTGCCATGGAATCCCATGTGTTTGTGAAGGTCTTGCTGACCCATTGCTCTGGTGTCCCAGGTGGATGTTAAGGTGTTGCTAGGGCATATCTATGGTATACCAGGTAGTTGCTAGGATGCTGCTAGGCCATGCTGTGGTGTCTCAGGTGGATATTAAGACATTGCTTGGGGATTTCCATGGTACACCAGGTGGTTGCTAGGCCAAGCTATGGTGTTCTATGTGGATGTTAAGGTGTTGCTAGTGCATTATTATAGTATACCAGGTGGCTGTTAAGGTGTTGCTAGGGCATTGCTTTCATATTCCAGGTAGTTGCTAAGGTGTTGCTAGGCCATTGCTATGGTTTCAAAGTTTAGAATCTGCAGTTTCCACAATTTTCTACACTTGTTTCAATTCCAACTTCAATTCCAACTTGTTTTTCACAAGCGATAAGTGTATCTTTGGGGTTAAGATATAAAGAATATCACTCCTCACAGTGATTTGTCAAATCTACTTACTTCTGTTTGTCTGTCTGTCTGGCTCTCACTCACACTGACCACTGCTGACCAGTTTGGCACGAGGTTCACTGTCAGGACATGGCCATTACAGACTTCTCAGCAGCGTGCTAGGGTTTAATCTACTCAATAAGAAATCTTTAAGGCATAACACTATCCATCTCTCAGGCTGGAAAAACCAAAGTCAGCTCTTTCAGTGTTCATCCTGTTCTAAATGGAGGGTTTGATGTTCCAACTCGACTTCAAACAGGACCTCAGCCCCCTCTCCCTTCTCCACATGTTCTCCTCTCTCCAGACAGAGGGGTATCAGCTTTAACGTCTTTAACAGTTTACTGACCTAATTCTATGGGCAGAGAGAAAGAGTGTCAGAGAGAGAGGGAAAGGGAAGGAGAAAGGGAAAAAAGGGATAGAGAAAGAGAAAAGAATAGAGAACAGAGAACGAGAGAGACACTGAAAAAGAAATGAGAGAGGAGGGAGAGAGAATGGAGGGAGAGAGGAAAAGAGGGAGATGGAGAGAGAAAAAAAGGATAGAGAAGCATAGAAGGTGAAAAGAATAGAGAAGAGGGAAAGAGAGAGAGAGGGAGAAAAAGAGAAAGAGGGAGAAAGAGAGAGGGAAGCTTTAGGAAAAAAGAGATTCTTAAGACGAGCATAGATTTTCCAAAAAAAAAAAAAAAGGCAGGGTCTCCTGGGCCATCTCAAATGTTTATTTGGGATCTCAGATGTGCTTCCCAGTGCCAAAGGCCCGTCAGGAAACCGGCCAGACGGGTTCTCAGGCCTGCTCCGTGACCTCCAGTGACCCCTGGCTCATTCCTCCAAGAAGCCTCTGTAATATCCCTGCAGTCTGGCGAGTGCAAGCTGATAGCTTTTTTTTTTTTTTTTTTTTTTTTTTTACTTTTTTTGGCAGCTGTGCCGTCTGTCTTATCTAAAGGAGGGTTTAATACCTGGTTAATGGTCTGCCTAGCCACTGTTTGACCCCTTCAGGAGCAGCCGCCATGCCAGCTGACAGGAATCATTCGCAGCCTGATATTTAACACTAAGGCTGAACTCAATCAGGCGGCGGATGTGGCATGGCTGCTACAAATAAATAGTCAGCACTGCAAAAGACTCTTTACTTACTCAATTGCATTAGCTGAAGGTCACAGGGCTTAGGAGTTTGCCAATAACACATTTCTAGCAAACTGGCTGTTTTGTGGTTCAGATCGATTGAAAAAAAGTAATTTATTGAATTTAAACGATTCAAATAAACCAATAAACCACATCTTTATGTCCACCTCCTTGTGTCTACACTTACTGTCCATTTTATCAGCTCCACTATCCATAAAGGAGCACTTTGTAGTTCTACAGTTACAGACTGTAGTCAATCTGTTCCTCTGCATACTTTGTTACCCTGTTCTTTAATAGCCAGGACCCCCACAGAGGTGGTGGATCATTTTCAGTCACACTCATATGGTGGTGGCATTTTAGTGTGTGTTGCACTGGTATGAGTGGATCAGAGCTCACCATGAGATGTTAAACATCAGAGCAGAAAAGTACATACATAGCACTGAACTTACAGGAGAGGTCATTACTAGCCACACACTTCACCTTCATGATGACCACCAAGCCACACTAAATAAACACACTTCCCAACAAAACATAATACAACAAACACATACCACACACTTTGAAATGACTAACAACATAGCCAACACAAATAGTCCCTTTTTTTGAGGGTGTGCACCTACTGTGACCCTCCTGGCATAGCCATCAGCATGGCCATGCCTGACAAATGTCTGGAGCCCAGTGCCAGCCAGTAGCAGGTTGCTACAGTACACTTCTGGTCTTCTCTAGTCCCTTCATCAGTGGTAAAATCATGCTAGCATCAGTTTAAAAAGTTCTTAATTTGGTATGAAGTTTAATGTAACAAGATTTTTTTCCAAGCATTTCTCAAGTATTTCTGTTGGTCTGTTCATCATAAAACTCAAAAACAATTCAAAGGGTAACAGTAGCTTTCCAAATGTGCATAAAATGTAAGAAGCAAAAATGGAGATGCAAGCTTTGTGCATGACAGCAACAGCTGCAATCACGCTAGACATTTACATTACAAACTTTTTGCAGAGTGACTATACACTATAAACGATAGCGTATGTTAATAGTTGTGCAATGCATGGGTGTATAAACATGTGCCTGCCCAATATGTAATATGTATGGATGTACAAACATACTCAACCAAGGAGGGTCTTGAAGATGTTCCACAACAAAAACATCCTCTGTGATGCTTCAAGCAATACAGCATTGATTTAGCAGTATTTTATCTGTGGTTCCGTGGCTGCACAGTGCCATCCTTATAGACTCTGTATTGGCAGCCTGTGCTTTTGTGGGTGGTACTTTTAACTGAGCAAGCACTAGTTTAGCCCAGCAAGCTGGATCTCAAAACGCCACAGAGCAGATAAAATTTTGGCTTCAATGTAGCACTGTTTGGATCTGTAGTGCACTAGCTAAGCTAACTAGAAGCGCTGCTCATTAATACAGAGGAGCCAGATAGTATTCGCCTATCTAGCAGGCTACAGGCCCAAACACCAAGGAACAGGTTTCATTTTGGCTTCCTGTCACACAAAACTTGACACTTGACTTTGTTTCCTCACATTTCATTATCATGTAAAGTTGCATCAGTGTAGCTTGTGTTAGTCAGAAGTGAACCTGTCCTGTCGTAAGCAGGGCCATGCTAAGCTAATTATCAGCACTTATTAATATGTGATTGACAGTACATTTACATGTCACCAAGGCGAACTTCCCATATGTGACATTTCTTCCCTACTAGTTTGCAACACAAACCCAATTAATAACTATTTTTATGAATTCTCATCTAATTTCATTTTGTCCCGAAATTTGTCCAAAAACTGGATCTAACAGCAGAAAGTTATTGATGCCGCAGTTCCCCTTTTCCAGAAAGACGGAAACCTTTGGCAACAATCTTTCATCGTCTTCCTCTGAGAAACCTCCCAGGGAAACTGACTGTGAGGTTCCAGGAGGGAATCCTTATTTGGGTGAAGAATAAACTGAAGGAAAGGCATAATTAACTTTAAGGAATGTGATAAATGATACAGTGTGATGAACAATGTGGACCATTTTAATCCCCCGGAATCAAAGAGTTTGAATCCATCACGCTGAGCAGGAAAAGCCTATAAAGATCAATCATATGCTAAATGAGGGTTGTAAGATGATCCAAAAAAAGTGAATGAAATGGAGATAAGAATTTTCCAGCAGACAAATACACATTAATACACATGCAAGTGCTTTATTGCTAGCCAGGGAGCAAGATAAAATGGAAACTAGAACAAAGATCAGTTGAGAGCAAATATGATAATTGCATGCATGTGGCAGTCATTAAAGGGGGTTGCATGACTGAGTTGAGGCCGCAGAGCTATTTGTTCTCGACGTAATACCTACAATCAGCCTGGAGCAATAAGTCCGCTCTGAGGACGAGAGGGTGCCGTAGATGGTGAACTCGTTTCCAGTCTTTTGCCAAGGGATGGGAGCAGGGATGTGGGAATGTATTTTATGTTGGGTGTGCTGAAATAATTGCTTCTTTGCTCTCTATGCTTTGGCTGGATGAACATTAGGAGTCTGCTGTCTCTCATTAGGAGTAGCTTAGGCTAATGTTAGCTAGGCAATCTGAAAGATCGCTGCGCCCTGCCTTGTTAGGAGCAACTTTTTCAGAGCTGAAACTAGCTAACTGTTTTAGCTAATGGTTCACTCCGCTATCTCTTGTTAGAGATAGTTTTTAGGAGTAATGTTAGATTATCTGTACCATTACTCGTCTCTCCCTTGCTAGAAAGTGCAGTGTCCTGTTCCTGTTCCTTTCCACATGCAGTGGGACTTTTTGCCTTTTTGCCTGGAAGGCTGTTGGTGCAAAAAGCTGTATTTGCTCACCCAGCTCTTCTGGGATGTGCCCCCACATCAACACCTCCTGTTTTGCCTTCTCAAATGCTGGACATGCCTGCCGAACAATCGCGCACAACTCAGACATCATCTTGAAACACTGCTGGAGGGTCATGGCTAATGCTGCCAGGCCACCACACCGCTCCGTCAGCAGGTAGTTGACAGCTCCCATCCGAGCATTCTCTTATCAGGCTCTGTTCCCAGTTCTCATTGCACTGCCTCTTTCACCATCTTCGCTTGCCTATCCTCACTTTCCTGCTTCTTCTCAGCCAGGCTTGGTCTTCTCTGCTATTCATCTTTGAGTTCATTGAAGCTTGATTTCTCTGTAGTCCAATGGGTGGGTTATCCCACTTCTGACACCAGTATATTCTGTGCTGCTGAAACAGCTGAGGCAGTCAGGTCACTTCTCTACTCCTGGGTACACAGTAAACCCACACAAACAGCCCCACAGCCCAACACAGAATAGCACACGCAACACAAATATATCTGAAAAACACTTATTTACACATTAAAGTCTTTCCTAGCATGAGTGTGTGGCCTCCCAAGGGGCAGTGAAAGCAAGTGGGATGCTACAGTATTATTATATTTTCAGTAGATGCAGTTGCTGTGAAACAATACTGAAAATCAACTCTTTCACACATTTCTAGATGGAAGGATAGTGGAAAGCATCTCTGTCAGCATCTCTGCACAGCATGCAGAGTAACTCAATCCAGCCCATTGCCAGGAATCAGCTGTAAACACTGGAAGCCCTGGAGGAGAGACTGACTAGTATGTGTTCCTTTCTTTGTGAGGTGTTTCCATAAGTGTTTGTAACTTAACCCTAACCTTCATCTAAGTAGCTCCAGCCTTAGAAGCTCATACTACAGAAATATTGACAATCTGATATCTATTTCACAGTTTTCAAAATTTAAGCATAATTAACAAAACAAGGTTTTAAACAAAGTTATTCCGAGTGGTTTGATGTGAAATAGCTAATTGTAGAGAAACTTACTGAGTTGGAATTGTTCACAGTGGTGATGATAGGAGCCAGACATCTGAATTTAATGCTCCTGAAAATGTCCTCACAAATAGATGGGAAAAAAAGTTGTTGTGAATACTTTTCATGAGGATTTATGATAATCTGAGGTGTTTTAAGGCAATGTCCCCAATCTGACAAAAAGATTTCCAGATTTCCTACTCCTTTACCTTTAAAATTACATTTCAAAACTCAGAAATCATGTAGACTGACTTGCTGTTTTGGATAGTCAATAAAATGGCTATGTTTTTGTTATAGACATTGTGACCCCTGCTTCCTTTTACCACCACTGTAAAGAAATCTGACTCAGTTTCTCAATGAACCATTTCATATTAAACCACTCTGATTCACTTTGTTTACATCCCAGTGATTGAATTCTGCAAAAGGTTTGAAAAATCAGTGGAATTCCCCTTAGAGCTGGCCACTACTACCAGGATGTTGTCACTTGTATTCTAATAGGCTTATTGTGTGTACACACTTCCGTGGGCCAGTTTTAATCTGTCAGTTGAGAAATGATTTTGCAGACAGTTATGAGTCTTCCAGAATAACATACCGTCACTTGATTGAACAGGATTTACAAAGCATTCAGAAGCTAGTGAGCGAGGTATCTTCACATGATTGTGAGTGCATACCAATTTAGGATGGTGCTTTCCTGTCAAAGTGGGCAGTTCTTTGCCCTGTTCAGTGGCATAAGTCACCAAGCTCTCTGATTATAGACAAAAGTCAGACCTGAGAGTCTAGAACCGTGGCAACCGAAAGACCTTTGGCTTCCTTTATATATTCTAATAAAAGCTGAAAATTTTGTAAGAAAGAAAGATCTTTCCTCATGGAGAGCAGAGAGAGAGAGAGAGAGAGAGAGGGAAAGAGAGAGAGAAAAAATAGAGAATAAGCAAGAAAGAGAGATACAATAAGGAGAGGACGTGAAAAAGAGAGTAAGAGGGAAGCAGAGAGTAAATATTGACTGTTTAATTGCTTGTGTTTATTTGGCTTGACTGCTCTTGTTGACTAAAGGCAGCAAAGGAAGTGTGGTCACTCTGCAGAGTCAGCAGCTCCTGCGTCAGACTTCTCAGCAGCTTTATCCACTCTCTGTCTGTCTCTGTCTGTCTCTCTGTATCTGTCTCTCTTGCTCTCTCTCTCTGTCTCTCTCTCTCTGTCTCTCTCTCTCTTGCTCTCGCTCTCTCTCTCGCTCTCTCTCTCGCTCTCTCTAGCTCTGTTTCTCACTCTCTCTCTCTCTCTCTCTCTCGTTGTCTCTCTCTCTCTCGTTGTCTCTCTCTCTCAATCTCCCTTCACTTTCTCTCTCTCTCTCTCTCTCTCTCTCTCTCTCTCTCTCTCTCTATCTCTGTCTCTCTCGCTCTCTCTCTGTATCTCTCTCTGTCTCTGTCTCTCTCGCTCTCTCTCTCTCTCTCTCTCTCTCTCACTCTCTCTCTCTTGCTCTCTCTCTGTCTCTCTCTCTCTTGCTCTCGCTCTCTCTCTCGCTCTCTCTCTCGCTCTCTCTAACTCTCTTTCTCACTCTCTCTCTCTCTCTCGCTGTCTCTCTCTCTCTCTCTCTCGCTGTCTCTCTCTCTCTCTCTCTCTCTCTCTCTCTCCCCTGAGGGAAGTTCTCCTGCTTCTCAGGGTGGATCCTGTATTAGCCTCATGACTGTAGAGGATTTATTTTGTTGTTCTCTCAGTTTTGTCAGTCCTGCAAAGCAGGTCACTCATCCAAGTCTTGGAAGATTCTAAACCTAGAGTCTGATCTAAAATCTGAGCCCAAATGGATCAATTTCTCAGTATGAACACCAATAATTTATGTTGATATTTTATGTTACTTTATGTTGATATGGAAAGAATATGAATATGAAGAATATGGATAGATTTGTCTAGCTCAAAATACCATTTTGAGAGAGAAAACAAACAAGTTGCAACATATTTTACACTTCAGTGGTATTTTATTGTTACTCGGAAGAATCCGATCAGTAACACTTTATTTGGCCGTTTGTGATGATTAATGAATTCTTAACATATTGTCAGTAAAACATCAACATGATATCAGTAGCAGTAGTGAAGCATCTGAATACAGTGAGGTAACTTATAGATGTTCTGTTGATACATTACTTACATTGAGTAGATGTGTTGTTAATGTTACTTCCACTATACAAAACCTAACCCTACCCAACCTTACCAAAACCTATCCCTAACTGTGGCCCAAATCCTCAGAACCTCAATCTCAACCCAAAAGAACCTCAATCTCAACCCAAAATCTAACCCTAACCTTAACCCTGGCCCAAATCCTAACCTCAACCTCAACCTGAAACCTAACCCTAACCCTCATATGTGTTTGACATGGTGTCCGTTGTGTTTCGATAAAGATAAGAATTGGGTTCTGAAAACTCTGTTGCAGTGCATCCAAAAATAAGGGCAGCATGGAGCATCTTTTACACAGTGATAAGAAACAAGGCAGCACACACACTACTCCAACTCCACATGCTGATCCATTTAATTGTAGTTAGATGAATTGACTAATCAGGACGGCTGTCTGGATACTTCGGATTGCACGTGCAATTGTATGCCTATGCAAAATTAATAAAATTTCTACACAAGTTGTCGACATACATTAATGATTGTAGTCTGCAGTTCACAGAAACTGAGAAAAAGAGATTTTATACTAATGCATTTTACACCAGTGACTGTGACGCTTCCGATATAATGACAAAGCAAACGCAGCCCAATCCTGTTTATTCATCCCATATTCATAGCATCACTTATCCAAATGAATCTACTGTGATGCACAAATATCTGCAAAACAGTGACCTCTGTATTACCTTTTGGCATGACTCACTCACCTCCTCTCCACAGCTAATGTATTCCTACGCTGCATTTATGGAAATCAATCATTATCATAATTATCTCATCAAATTCATATGCATGTTCTCCGTCTCATATTTGTCATCACACTGAGGGGAGAAGGCCACATGACCCAATTAAGTCTTTTTTCACAGTTCTCTGAGGTTGTGCTCAACTACCGGTTTCAACGCCACAGTCAGTGGTTTCACAGAAAGAAAAACTTCCTAATCAGAAAGAATGAAGGCTATCATTATAAAAGATCTGATGTTTCTGCTGCTTTTTGTAGCCACGAAAACAGAGGAGAGTGCTTTGAGGAAAAAAACAAACATATATCTTGAGATATTATAAACATGGAGAAAACAAGCAGGTTTTAAATACTGTATGTCATTTATTTTAAAGTATTTCTTTATGTCTACCATTGTTATTGTTTTGCTATACTATTTAAATTGGTCTCAGAATTCAGTAGCTACATTTACATTCACCTACAATTCTGTATTAGAAAATTCAAAGCAAATCATAACAAAACATCTCATCTACTCACAAACACAAAGGTGGTAAGGATTGAATGTAACCACTGGAATTTCTCCACTTGCTTCAATGAGCTATGAGTGAGAAATAATAAAACAAAATATCGGAGGTGCTTATGATATGCCATGGTTATTATTTTCTTTTACATCTTCCTCATACAAAAAATACTCTCTCAACTGTCCTATTAATCCCTAAATGCTCAAGGCCTGTTGGCAGGCCCAACATTTCATTACACACTTTTATAACCTAAGAATAGCTCAGCCAGTTTGCATTGAAGTCCTTGTAGTTACTGAATAATAAGCCTTATTATGTAATCAGCCTGAGATTTTAAGGGCTTAAATAAAAATAACATGCCTGGTAGTTAATGTGATAAATTAAAATGGCACTTTTTTTTTTTTAACACTTTCCTGGTTTGACTCTTCAATCCATCTGTAATAATACAGGCTGCAGCACACTGTATGTTGATAGATGATAGAATGATAGAATTACATCATAAAACAGAAGAATGTGGTAACACTTTATTTGAAGGCTACCTACATAAGGACATAATACATGTATAAGCATTGAATAACATATTTATAAAGCAATACTTGAGTATGTGTGAATAACTAATGTTGGTACTCACAAGATACCATAAGCTGATATAAATGATATTGTATTGACAAAAAACAGTTTTGTTCTTTAGCTCATGTACAAATATGTAGCACTGATATAATTTTTAAACTATATTCTACATTTGGCTGACGCTCTTATCCAGAGCGACTTACAATTTGATCATTTTTTACACAGGTGGGCAAAGGCGGTGTTAGGAGTCTTGCCCAAGGACTCTTATTGGTATAGTGTAGGGTGTTTGCCCAGGTGGGGATTGAACCCCAGTCTACAGCGAAGAAGGCAGAGGTGTTAACCACCACACTATCCCAACCTTTCTTCTACGTTCCATAACTTGGAAATGGTGCTCATAATGCTGTTATAAACGGAGCAAATGTCACTTAGTGCAAGGGCCCTAATATCAGTGCAATGCCATTTGCGTCATGCAACACTTGCATTTGCTAGTCCTAAAAACTCAATACTACTTCATAAATATGTTATTGAGTGCTTATGTATGTGTTATGTATTCCCTGTGAAGGTACCTTTCAAATAAAGTGTTGTCAGGAGTGCTATTCAGAGACACATTGGCACTGATGGGCTGCAGTCATAGACAGAGTAGAGCATATTGTTGAGGGTATTAATTGTGATTTTATCATTGATTACACCAATTACTCAATTGTCATTATTAGTTTTTGAAACAATTATGTCACAAAAGCTAATTAACCAATATATTATTTCCAGGCTGGGAAGAAGTATATCTCTGATCATACAACACATTTTCCAAGGAAGTTGGGGTGGTATGTAGAATGTAAAGAAAAATAGGATGCAATGATGTGCAAATCATGTAACCTATATTTTTATAAGAAAATAATACCAAGACAACAAATCAAATGTCGAAACTGAGAAATTCTATTGTTTTTTGAAAAATGATTTGCCCGTTTTGAATTTGATGCCAACAGCATGTTATAAAACAGTTGGGACAGGGGCCTGTTTACCGCGGTGTTTCATCACCTCTTCTTTTAACAACATGATGTAAGCATTTGGGATCTAAGGAGAACAAGTGCTGTAGTTTTAAAGGTGAAATACTTTCTCATTGTTTTTTGATATAGGATTTTGGCTGCTCATCAGCTTGGTGTCTTCTTCGGTCTCTTTTTCATTTAATAATGCACCAAATGTTTTCAGTGGTGGCAGGTCTGGACTGTAGGCAGGCCAGTTCTCTTTTGAAATAGAGCAATGCTGTTGTATTTCATGCAATGTGGTTTGACGCTGTCTTGCTGAAGTAATTGAGACCTTCCCTTAGAAAGTCCATGTCTGGATGGCAGCATATATTGCCAAAACATGTATATATCATCCAGCATTAATGGTGCCTTCACAGATGTGCCAGTCACCCATGCCATATGCATTAATGCACCCCTGTACCATCTTGAATACTGGCTTTTGAACTGTGCACTGATAGCAAGAATTCAAAAAGAATTTAAAATGTTGATTCGTCGGACCACAGGACACTTTTCTACTAACCTTCAGGCCATTTCAAATGAGCTCGGGCCCAGAGAAGGTGACAGCATTTCTGGATCCTGTTTATATATGATTTCTTCTTTGCACTTTAAAAGTTTTAGCTTGCATTTGTGGAATGTGCGAGATACTGTTTTTGAAGTCAGTGGTTTTCAGAAGTGTGCTGGAGTTCATGAAGTGATTTCCACTAGAGAATCATGTCTGTTTTCAATGCAGAACCACCTGTGTTTTGGTGAAAGGCAGCCAGTGTGAACAGAGTATTTTAGGTGAAACATCAGCAACCCTGTACTTACATTTAAAGTGTACTCTTCAGCCACTTCACTGCTCTGCTGACACCACTGTGTTGTTAAATTCTTGCCGGCATGCAATGAACCTCAAAATAATAAACATCAAATGTTGGCTGGCGAAGGATCCATCCTTTGGATCTTTGGCTGCCATGGAAAATAGAACACATTTCTCGACCACATATGAGCCTTTGAAATGGGACAGCCTAGTCGTGCCGCTGTGATGCAATTGGCCTTCAAACACAGTCTCTGAAGGATGCGGCCCCTGAATTGGGGTATAGCTATAGTCTGTAATTGTAGCCCTCTTGTTCAAATGCAGCGATTTCTTCAGTACCTTCAGCAGACTACACTGGTCAGTGCTCTTGCCATGGAATAAATGCATTAACATTCAACTGTCATGTGAGCAGTATAGAAGAATACAGTTAAGATGTAAAGAATAAAAGCACTCTTTTCAAGCCCGCTGGAGTTCGTAATGGTACACACACAAATCTGCCCTTGAAGTACTGATCTGAAAAGAGTTTTTCTTTTGACAAAGCATGTGTTTTAGAGAAGTGATCTGGAATCTGTCAGGCTAGGCTGGCATGGCTAATGTATGGTGAAGAGCCCAGGCCCGCATGCTTGAGTACTCTAGCCCTTACCATCATCCATCACTGTGACATTACCAGCATGCGACTGTAGACACAAGTCACAAGCCACTGGCTTGCAGAGAGAAAGAGAGAGAGAGGGAGAGAGAGAGAGAGAGAGAGAGAGAGAGAGAAGGTTACCTGACACTGAGACAGTGTCACTGCTCCAATTGGCTGAAAGCAAGCAGCATGAGCATGTATGGCTGTTGTTATTCAGTCAGGAAAAAGCAGACTGACACTGCTGAATTGAATCCTTCATCCGTTTAATGACTGTTTGCAGGTGAGTTAGGGTAAGAACACATTCTGCCACTGAATAATAAGCAATGACTATTAATATCATTCTACAAAATATAATATACAAATAATACAATAGAATTGTTAGAACTGTTCACAGTGGTGGTGATAGGAACCATGTATCTGAGTGTAATGTTGATAACAGGGACTCGTGGAGGGACTGCAGTACCCCAAGATTTTGGAATTGTTTATCTGCAGCTGCTATAAAACAATAACTGTAAACAAAAAAGTCAAAATACAAAACAATCAATCAATCAATCAATCAATCAACCTTTATTTAACCTCTGGGAACACTGAAGGTGACGCTCAAATGACAATATTGCCGAGTTGATACAGAAAAAAGGGGTTGATAATGCATGATAACATATCAAATAATAAATAGAAATGTATTAATAAAAATTATTCAAATCAGATAAAGTATTGAAAATGTAACATTAATAATAAAATACATACAAAAACTGAAAATATACAACAATAATTAAAGCGTAAGTAAAATATAAAAGCAAATACAATCAAAAGAAGATAATTAAGACAAACGTAGGTTAAGATCAGAAAAGGGAAACTAAAATGAATAGAAATGACTGAAATTCAATACAGTAGAAAAATAGTACAAATCCTATCCCAGCAAGTTTCCAGGAAGGACAGGTTACCAGATCATTGCTTTCCTTTGCCAAGATACCAATTTTGCTGTGTGTGTATGTGTGTGTGTGTGTGTGTGTGTGTGTGTGTGTGTGTGTGTGTGTGTGTGTGTGTGTGTGTGTGTGTGCATGTACAGATTAAGCCCTGAAAACAAGCTACTCTAACACTAAAGCTTCTTGATGGAGGCCTCAGATACTGAACATATCAAACCTCAGCAGTGCACCAGCAGTGGAGTTGTGATTTGATCCAACTGGGCAGAAAACTTTGCAAAGAGAGTCATGTGATGATGCAGCACATCAGTGTGTCAGTAGAGGCTCACTACAGAGAACAACAGAATGAGGGAGCTTTATTAGGTTTCAGATTAATACAGGGCCTCATATAATACTAAGCACACTGCTGGTGCCAGCTCATAATGGATGGCAGCAGGAAGTCACAAATAAAAGAGCACCAGACACTCCATTTTAATAACCTGCAGTGCTACAGTTGTCTCTCTGCAGACAGACTCCAACCAAAGACTCCGCCTAGACTGTCTAAAAGGTGGAATTGAGTTCCACAGTTTAGAAACATAAACATTGTAAAAGCTGAACTTTTGCAATATTTCTCAAATGATAAAAAGTTACTTTAGTGGCTGTGTCTCAGTCTAAGACACCCAGGTTACTTACTTCAGGTTTGGTATATGAAGCTAAAGAACTGAGTTTCTCATAAAGCAGCTTTCTTTTTTAGAGTTTTAGTACCAAAGATCAGTTTTAATTTTTTCATAATGTAGTTGTAGAAAATTATGTGACATCCACTGAGAAATATTTGACACACAGCTGGTAAGCCAGTCAAAAGAGTCCTGATTCTCAGAAGAAATGTATGAAAATGTCTAATTATGTATTGGCAGCATAGCTATGAAAAACGTATATAATGTGTCCTAATGACACCACCTGGGGGTAACATATGCAAAGAGAAAAGTAAAGGTCCTAAGACAGAACCTTGTGGGACTCCACATGAAACCAGTGAAACCATGAACTGTCCATTAACTAAATATGACTTATCATGCTAAAACTGTACATGAGAGGCCAACCCAGCATTCAAGATTGTGTATTAGAAATTTATGATCAATGGCAAAAAACTGCACTAAGATCCAATAAGACCAGAATAGACGGATTTTGTGCTTTAGTGCTCAGCCTGAGGCCACTGACAACACGAGCCCATGCTGTCACAATCCTGCAGTTAGAAACAAAATCTGATTGCATACTTCTTACATAACTTTCTTCATATTAGATAAACGTTTAATTGTTTGAAAACTTTTTGAAATTTGTGTACAATTATCTAGTACAACAGCACACAGCAATCTAAACTTTTAGGTGCCAAAAAGTGTTTTTTGCAGTGAAGCCATGTAAGTTTTGGCTCCTAAACAATGATTTATGGGCTCATAATAAATATGCCTATTGAGATTTTTTTAGAGAACCAAACCACCTGACAGAACCACCTCCTTTTGGCCGCTTTTTGTGTATTATTGAGTAATCGGGCGAAGTCAAATGTGATTGTGCAGCCTGTCTCAGTCTTAACCTTTAATAGGTCTGCCTTAAGAAAAGGAAATAAAGAAACAGAACACAAGCAGCTTAAGTCCAGCTGACCCCTTTGGATGCTGCCAGTGTCCGTCCTCGCATGGCTGAGCACATCAAAATCCGTGGCCCTTCTTCTGCACTTCCCAAAGATCCTCTCTGTCCTGATGTGGCCCCTGAAAAGGATTTAATTACAGCTTGCCAGTGAGCTGTGGGCTGGACTGATGGAGACAATGATCACCTGACCCCTGTTTCTGTTACAGACCTGGGGTGGGGGTGGGGCGTGGACTCCTGCTTTTGTGGGGATCAAATGAGTGAAGAATTGCTGATGAAAGCAGGCTGTAAATATATGCAAATATATTTGAATGATTTCATTAAAGGACGTGGAGAAATTGTGTCGAAAATTTAGATTTAAAATTTCCAATCCATACCGTGTCTGTGTTTTAAAAATAGATTTTTTTTATGATTTGAGTTTGATACGGTTGTGTTTAAAGTATTAACATTTTTGCCATTTGATGCCCCACCCCCCCCCCCAATATGTTAAACTCAGCAAGAAATGAAGAGTTTCTGTATATTCATTTGTAACAATTTGAATATAATGAGATTTTGAAAAGAATAACGACTGACTTATAAAAGGAATCCCATCCGTATATATATATATATATATATATATATATATATATATATATATATATAAATTCTTCTGTAATGTGCTTTAAACCTAAACCCTTTTAATAGAAATTGTGTAAAAATATTTGCAGGAAGATGACATATACATTTTTTGCCCTATTTTCATAATATAAAACTAATTTTGTTGTAGATGCATGTACAAAATGAAGGTGATGTGAGGTTCATGCTCTACAAATGATTCATTTTGAAATAATTAGCAGCAAACTGAAAAATAGTTTTTAAAAAAATTAAGAAATTTTACATGTTTCTGGTATGATAAACAGAGCTTTAGATTATTCCTCAAACAACTGTTCCTGTCAAATAAATAAATAAAAGAAAAATAAATAAATGTGGACTGTTCAAAAGTTTGGAATCTTATTTAAGTCTTAAGACGCTAGTTATGGTGCAGGTACTAGTATGGCCTGGTGGGGGGAGAAGGATGAGAAAGAAAGTCAAGATTAAAGAAGAGAAGAGGCTGATTCTGCGCTGACGTCACACTCACCACGCCACAATGCCTCCCTGCACCACAAACACAAGATTTATGAGCCTCTCTCCACAACAGCACAGACAATACAGTCCATTCAGCTGAAAGTCACTGAGGCAAGGCCAGGGCACCACGAGGTCAGAGATTGTGACTTTTGACCCTCGCAGTCTGAATCGGCATGACTTTTTTCCTTCGGTGACCGCTCGGTTTGAATGGACGCAGGCAGAAGAGAAAGGCCAGGCCAAAGCTTTGAGGTAATGGGTCAGTTTTCATTGGAGGCTCTGAGAGAAAAGAGAGGAGCATGAAGAGACATCAGGACAGAGAAATAGATCTCTCTGACTGCAGGGGGAGGAGAGGAGGTGGGAGCTGTGGGAGGCTGTCATGCATGTTTGGATGCACAACTGAATTTTGTGAGCAGAGACTGAAGATAAAGATGAACACACGGGAGTAGTAAGAACAGTGACACTGGGCAGAAACATGAGATATAAGGTCTAAAATCAATAGCATCCTAAATGTAGTAAATATGTCGTCAGTATCAAGAATAACATTCTTATGAAACTGATATGGAGAATAAAAATGTAATACAAAATTATATCCAGAAAGCAGGGACAGAGGAAGGAATGGTGCTGAGAAGGCCACCACAACCCCAGATCTCAACATTTGTAACTTCAACTGCTGATGTAATATGTAAACACTGTTAGAGTCTAAAAACACACCCTTCACTCTTCACTCTATGCAGTCCTGTCCTGAGACCAAGATGTTTACACATACCCACCTGAAAGAATATATATATCCCGGCCACATATATATATACCGGCCACTACCGGCCACCGGCCGCTTTATGTTAACAAGCACTTGCTATACATAGCTAATCAGCCAATCACACGGCCGCAACTCACTGCATTTAGGCATGTAGAGGTGGTCAACTTGCTGAAGTGCAGACCGAGCATCAGAACGGGGAAGAAAGGGGATTTAAGGGGCTTTGAACGTGGCGTGGTTGTTGGTGTCAGACGGGCTGGTCTGAGTATTTCAGAAACTGCTGATCTGCTGGGATTTTCACGCACAGCCATCTCTAGGGTTTACAGAGAACGGTCCGAAAAAGAGGAAATATCCAGTGAGTGGTCAGTTGTGTGGACGAAAATGCCTTGTTGATGTGAGAGGTCAGAGGAGAATGGGCAGACTGGTTCCAGATGATAGAAAGGCAGCAGGAACTCAAATAACCAACCAACATCTCTGAGGAACGTTTCCAACACCTTGTTGAAAGTGTGCCATGAAGAATTAAGGCAGTTCTGAAGGCAAAAGGGGGTCCAACCTTTTAGTAGCAATCTACTATTATAATGTAGCTAATAAAGTGGCCGGTGAGTGTATATATCGCTGTTGTCGGAAGAAAACCTTGTATCTCCATTTTTGTCATTTTTCAGTTTTTGAAATAATTTGAAAATACATATAGTCCTTTACATTGTGTGCACATTTCATGATGAATGGACCAAAATAAATGGCCCAAATGACTTGGAAAAAAAATCTGGTTCCATTGTTACATTAAAAGTAACATAGGTTTTACCATTTTGGAGATGAGGTTTTGTTCAGACAACAGTGATATATATGCTATAACACGAGTATGAGTTATAGAACAGACCAATATTGTTTTAAAAACCTAACATTTAACCATCTTCCACTCCAATCCATTTTCAGAACCATAGTAATAATGTCCAGCTGGACGTATGAGTGGAGCCTGTCTATGGGTGTGACTCAAATGGGTACTGCTCCTCCTATCAACAATCTGATTGGTCAATGCTCAGCTCGTTTGCATAAAGTTTGTTTGGTAAAAGTGAACAGAGACAGTAGAGTGAGCATCAGTGGATGCTGCGTCAGTTAAATGTGCATACCTGTGTTGACATGTAGCCAAATTTAAACACCTCCTATCAAATGATTTCGTAAAGCTTGACACGTTGAAAAAAAGAACATAAAATATAAAATGCTTCATAACTTTTGCACAAGCCACATATGAATTTTTCTCTAATATGTGAAATTTAGCAAATAAACAGCAATTGTGCATTAAAATGTGCAGAGGTGTGTTCTCTATAGAGGATGTGTTCACTTATTTACACTAATTTTCAAAATAAAAAAAATGCGAAATTTGACTGGGGCGCCCAAACTTTTGCATACAACTACACAGAGCTGAATAATAGTGTAATTACATCATTTTAAACTCAAAATCTTACATTTTTTAATATAATAAGTGATTTCAAACTTTTAAATAGTAATGTATGTTAATGTGCATGTACATAGATTTCATTCAATTTTATTGGTTGGTCATAAAATATTCACGCAACACAAAGGGAAACTTGAGTTTTCAAATATTGTAAAACAAATATAGTCATGATTTGTAACCTTCCAGACTGCAGACATGTGAGTAGCTGTTGACCTGCACATCTCCTCAGGGAGGAAATCTTCACTCTTGTCAATCATTTGACTTAACTACAGCATCTGCCTAGAGATATTGAAGAGATTTGCACAGAGTGCTCCTCTCTGACATTAGCATTTGTCCAGCAATCGCCAGCAATATAGATTTTAAGGCTCCGATGTGAAATCAAGTGCAAATAGCAGGGTGAGTTTCCTCACTACGATGACACACATTCATACAACTCTGTAGCTCATAAAACATAATAAAGATTAACTTATCACTCTGCATTAGAAAACCATCAGCCAACTATTAGTCCTGCAAGAGCTTTAATCATGCCTGAAATTTTGGTCCAAACGTAGACAAAAGGTGGTAACACTTTATCTGAACTCTACCTATGTAAGGACTTCATAACACATGCATAAAAATTGGATAACATATTTATAAAGCAATAGTTGAATATTCATAAACACTCTGTTAGTAATTGCAATGACATAAAGTGATTTCTGAAGTTTTAAATTACACAGTGCATTGTTTTCATGCTGGTAATGTGCAAGTCACTCTAGCCTGCCAGATTTTTATTTTTTTTTACATAAAATAGACCTAAATAGTAAAATTATAAACTTTTTCTTTGAAAAAAAAAATTTGTATGTAAATATTTTAAATGAAACAAAAGACTATACCAGCAACAACACATTCTGTTATTATTTAAATATTAAAAATGCAACAAAAGCATAAATCATGTTCCCACGGTATTTTTTAAATTTCATGCTCATCAATCAATTAAACCACAAATAAACAAAAACAGTTAAAATAATGCTAGAACATAATAAAGAATCAAGTCATCAAAATAGGCCTTCATTTTCTTATAGTAATATTGCCTAATACTACTAATAAGTTTGATTTCCTAAATAAACTAAATCTAAAAAAAAAAAACAATTATTTTGAAATGACAAGACTAAATAACATCTGCAGTGTTCTCTCTTTTCGCTTGTGATTGCACTGTTGCACAATGTTGCTTTTGTAGGCAACAAATATATTTCATCCATTTCTCATAACAGGAATTATTTATGACGCTGAATGTTAGGGAAAATAAGCTTCACACTCTAACAGACGCAAATCATATTTTTAGATGGAAGAATAATGAGGAAAACTGAGAGAAGTTGCCCAGTCAAGTAAATATGTGTCAAATGCCAAAGCAAGGTTTAAAAATGACCACCAGAAATAGTGAGACCAAGTATATTTTTAATTTGTATTCAAACTTTTGTCTCCATCATTAGCCTTTTATTG
This sequence comes from Pygocentrus nattereri, assembly GCF_015220715.1. Lineage (NCBI taxonomy): Eukaryota > Metazoa > Chordata > Actinopteri > Characiformes > Serrasalmidae > Pygocentrus > Pygocentrus nattereri. Next base: position 36,684,430 of record NC_051225.1, read on the forward strand.
ATACTAAATTTGTATCATGTCATTATAAAGTGAGGACTATGGGTTTGTTGTCCTGAGTCAACACCGTGCGAGTGTAAAGTTACTGTAGTGAAAGTTAGCAGGAGCTGGTATTGATAGAAGTGCGTTCTGAAACACTTCTTTTCTAAATAGTTAGAGCGACTGGAAGAAAAAAAGTTTTCCTAGCCATTAAGACACCATAAGACGGCACTTCCTCATTGTATGTTTATCTCTTGACCCAAGCTTCAGGCCACTGATGTTAATTGGCTAAATGTTTGTTTTACTAGTGTGATGTCAATGAGTTGGTGTACGACTACCATGAGTACTGTCTTGATTGGCCCCTCCCAGTCTCCTCACATGCTTGTGTTTACCTTTGTCCTGTCCATGTGCTCGTGTTTACCTCCTGGTCTTCCATGTGCATTTGTTTTGGTTTTTCCGTCCTGCCCCCTTGTTTGGTTACTCCGCCCCTGATTCCCACCTGTGTCTTGTGATCCCTTGTTAGCCCTTGTGTATTTAAGCCCTTTGTTTGCCTTAAGTAAACACGAGCACATGGACAGGACAAAAAGTAAACACAAGCACATGAGGAGACTGGGAGGGGCCAATCGTGACAAGAACCTGCTTGTCTTCTCCCTTTAACTTAAATCAATAAACAGCTATGCTTCTGGTCTTTTGGTGTTCTCCATGAAAGATCATAGCTTTCTGAGCCAGGAAGGTTTCTTTGATACCAAGTGATGCATCCAGCTTCACGTGAAAGGTATTTAGCTAGTGTCAAGTACTCACGTAGCAAAGTTACTTCACCTCATATCTTTCTTTGAATGTATTCCACATTACTGTCAACTTCTGTCCACTGACAATGGAGAGCTGGGATGTGCAGACATTTTTGAGGAACCCTGACTAGGAACAGGAGATAAATGGTCAATTGATTGAAAACATATTTGGCGGTTAAAATAGGCCAAAAAATAAATAGGAAATCGGCTTGTCAAGAGCAGTCCTTAGATCAAACAGGCAAACGCAGTAAAAAGGGAGATCAGTGGGTAGAGGCTGAATGAATGGAGCGACTGTTCTCTCCACATGTTGCTCTTTGACTGTGGAGTCCCTGATCCTGCCTGGCCAGCTGGACATTGGCCAGGTCGAAAAGAGAATCAAGTGAGAGTGACAGCCGGTGAGAGGAGACAGCTATAGGAATTTCAGACTTCAGTATTTTCATTTCTTGAGGGAAACTCTTTCCTGGATGGAAAACTCTGGAATAAGTGAGTACAGGAGTTTCTGAAAGAGCGGGATTAAATATTGATTGTGACCCACTGACCTTTTGAGATCATTTTGATCCGGTAAACTGTATAATGATACTGTATTTCTATTAGTTGATGCAAAAAGATGTCCTGACAGGTTTCAGCTACTTAAAGATGATTCTGTTGGTCTTTTCAACACTGTTCACAGAAATGCACCTCACCTATAAGGCTGTGTAGCTTTGGTTTCCAAAAAAAAAAAAAAAAGTAATTGCAGGTCAATATTGGGTCCAAATTCAAAATGTGTTATCTATTGTAACCATACATATGTTTGTTGTTGTGCAAACAAATCTCTGTTTTAGTCAATTCATACTTTTTTGCATAATTTGAAAGCTTTTATTATTAGTTAAATTTTTACATCTGCAGTCTGAGGCTCCCCAAGGCCTCCAGCAGTCCTTGGACTCTGGCCTTACTGGACTGGTCACCCTTCTGATTTGTTGTTGTGGCTGGATTGTGACATGAACACTTTCTCACGGTTGAGGACGAAAGAAGCAAACAGTTCATCAACGTAATCAAAAACTACTTCACAAATGTAATAAATGATCATGATAAAACTAATTTGAAATGTATAATTAATTCCTTTTCACAACAGCCATAAAGTGCCATTTCTAACTGTTTTGGAGGAAATACATCAGTTGAACTAAACATTTATGTTAAATAATGTTGATAAAATACATTTTGATGACGTACAAAACCGTCTTTCAACATTGCAGCTGAACACCAGCAGCTTAATACAGGGTCAAAGCATTTCATACCCAGAGAGACAACAGAGTCCTAGTTGATTTGATACAGAGTTATCAGGAAAAATCTTTTAAATGATGTATTAATTAAAAATATCTCAATGTCGATTTCCTTTCACAGGTGGAATGGCTTCTAGGGGGCCTGTAGAAAGAGGTGAAGCCACATTTTATTTTTGCTTTGTTGCTAATAAAAATACAATGACCATTTTACATGTTTTGTTTACTTTCCACATAAACCACATAAACATGCAAAAGTTACTCTTCAGAGAAAACTACTGATGATTTACATTTGAAAGCAAAGACACATGAAAATTAGAAGCTATACCATGTGGTCAAAAGTATTGGGACACCCCTCCTTTTTATTAAGGTCAGGTGTTTCAGCCACGCCCATTTCCAACAGGTGGATCAAATTAAGCACATAGCCTTGCAGTCTTGATACACAGACTCTGGCAGTAGAATAGGTCATACTGATGAGCTCAGTGTCTTCAAACATGGTACTAACATAGGATGCCACCTCTGCCACAAGTCAATGAAACTTCTGTCCTGCTAGATCCGCCCCAGACAACTGTAAGTGCTATTACCGTGAAATGGAAGCATCTAGGAGCAACAACAGCTCAATAACAAAGCAGTAGACCAAGCAGAATCACAGAGCGAGGCCACCAAATGCTGAAGTGCACAGTGCCAATCCTCTGTTGATTCACTCACTAAAGAATCTCTGGAAGCAACATCAGCAAATCAACTGTGTGTTAGGAGCTTCAGGAATGGCTTTACATTACTGAGCAGCTGCACACAAGCCTAAGATCAAAATACACAATATCAAGCATCGGGGGAGAAGGTTGGTGTGGAAGAACTTGACTGCTCCACACAAGGCTCTTACCTCAACCCCATCAGACTCCTTTGGGATGAACTAGAATTGAGATTGTGAGCCAAGCCCTCTTGTCCAACATCATTGTCTGACCTCACAAATGCTCTTCTGGATAAATGGGCTACAATTCCCACAGACACTCTCCAAAATCTTGTAGAAAGCTTTCCAGAAGTATGCAAACAGTTATAGCTGCAAAGGGGGACCAACTCCATATCAGTGCCTTCTGATTTAGAAGTAGATGTCATAATAGCTTCCATAGATGTAATGTGTAGATGTGCCAATTCTTTTGTCTATATACTATATAGTGAAGACTAATGGCCCTTTAAAAGAACCCAGAATCTCCTGGATGATGAAAACGATCACTCTTGCCACTCACCACACAATGTTGTTGTGAAGGTTAATGTGCTGGCTGGATGGAGCAGCTGTTGTGTGTTTCCATTGTGTTCTCAAGCTCACCCTAGTCACAATACACAAAAACTGCCTAATTGCCTGGGCAGACTTCTCTGCTTAGCTGAGCTGCACAGCGCAGCCTCTGAGGGAGCAACATTAGGAGATTTAATCAAAATTGATTAGAAGGCACTGATTCACACGTCACTCTGGTGGCCCTGTCACTCTCACTCCATCAGTTGACCGCTTTTAGGCTTTACCTGCACTTTTCATGTCGTGGAGGCCTCTGCACATTACGATGCCTACACTTTTTGTTTGCTGTCACTGAAGGCTGTCCAAAGCCACTATATACCGGCCACTATATTAGGTACACCTAGAAACTGCTGATCTACTGGGATTTTCATGCACAACCATCTCTAGGGTTTACAGAGAACGGTCAGAAAAAGAGGAAATATCCAGTGAGCGGTCAGTTGTGTGGACGAAAATGCCTTGTTGATGTGAGAGGTCAGAGGAGAACGGGCAGACTGGTTCCAGATGATAGAAAGGCGACAGTAACTCAAATAACCAACCAAAATCTCTGAGGAACGTTTCCAACACCTTGAAGAATTAAAGCAGTTCTGAAGGCAAAAGGGGGTCCAACCATTTACTAGCAAGGTGTACCTAATAAAGTGGCTGGTGAGTGTAGACAATATGGACAAAATTATTGGAACACCTACACATCATAGTTTTAATGCTGATGATAATGTCAGAGAAGGTTTGGAACGCTGCAGGTATTGAGTCAGTAGAGTGTTGGTGACTTTGATGCACTCAGCTCCTCAGCACTTGGTAACCCGCTCTGTAACTTAATGTGGTCTGACTCAAACGATCAGAACCAAACGATCCTAAAGCAGCTCAAACTGGGCTATAAACTTTTAATTAAATGTGGAAAACCTCAATGTGTCAACTTCTGAATAAAGAGATGAAGATCTCCATGCTGCTTTCACTTTTCCAAAATGGACAGGAGCTCCTTTGCTTTTCCACAGTTGAAAGTGATATATGTTCTGGCACTATATTTTCTTGACATGTATATTATCCACTTTTGTTGTGGCCTGAAATTAGTTTAAATAAATGCTTTAAAAAAATAGGTTTGATGAGACAAACTTGCATTAGATTAGTTTACAGTTTCTTGCTTGTGCTGCTTGGCTCTAGTCAGATTTTGGGTCAGTCAGAGTCGATAGTTGGACAGAGAATCGAGCGTGTGTGAGGGGCACAGACTAAGATTTCTGGCCTCCCGTATTTCAGACAAGTCAGGGTTCATCAAACCTGTTTGATTTTTTCGTCCCGACTAAGTGTAATCTAGTGTAAACTGGTCAATAACTCAATCTGAACGGACTCTTGCTACAGCCATTGAAAACTGTGCAAAAGAAGAAAATACATCATGTAAACAAAGAAAAATGGTGAAAAGAAGCTTTTCAATAAGCTGAGTTTAAGGCACAGGCACAATCAAGTTTATGTACATTTAAAACTGTGAAAAATAGCAAACTGAGCACATTTTTAAATCCATGATCCTCACTTACACATGTTTACCTGCTGCTTCTTTACTGTGTCAGTTCAAATGGCAAAAGAGAAAAGCCGCAACAGCTTCACGTTTGTTTACTTGGGTCTCCAAAGGGGTAAGAGTTCACGTGAGTTCAGTGAGTTCTGTTCTGCTCAGCAACAGTTTAAAAGTTGAGTATCGTGTGATCCCTAATCATTTAGTGTGTGATCCCCAATATTTCAGCTGCCCAAAAACATCTGCAAAAACCAGTCTGAAAGTGTGGGATGCCCAGTCTTGTAATAAATCTGTGTAGACTTCAAAAGTCGTAGTGAACCCAAAGCATTAGTTACATTAGACTCATAGCTCCAGTGTAAATTTACAGAAAGCAAACTACACGCACCAGACATGTCCTGGCTGGTTGATTACTTCTTCTTGCATCCACAAACACTAAATCAGGCAAGGCTGTCTACTGTTTGTACCTTCTCTAAGGTCTTCTCTAAGGGGAAGATTGAGCACTTTAGTGTAGAGAAGGGAATTCTTCTATGCCTTTGTACTGTACACTGTCCACAGCTTCCACAAGGGACCCACTGCATTAGACCCACAGCCAGCTGCAAGTCTTCTGGAATAAAGTACGACTCCCATTCTGCTATAATTCCTGGCCAAGACAGAGTAGCCTCATACACTGTGAGGTTAAAGTGGGACAAAAGTGGGATCAAGTGGAGCACCCATCCAAAGATAACTGAGGCAGGCGAGAGAGGCTTACGTAAAGACGTATACTTTTCTCGCTCCCCCCCGAGATGGCTGTACATCATGCTAAAGGTAGTGAAGTCAGCCAGCGGAGACACTAATCTGGACTGATGGGGCGCAATCCTAGCAAACCTCATGAAGACCTTGTGTTCATTGAAGAGAAAAAAAAAACGATGTTTAGTAAAAGTATTGTTACCTCTATGAAATTACAACTCAAGGTCATTTACAGCATTTGTTAGACCACACCCTTTAATCCTCATTAATCCATACCATTTAAGATGTGGAAAGTAATGGAAAATTTGAACGAGCAAATTTTGTTTGTTTTTTACTCCCAGTTGAACAGATTGCCTCCATAATCTGACCCTATATTGATTTAAAGTCTGTCCCCTGTCAGCATTAAAAAAAATGAGAAAAAAAGTTTGCTGCCATGGTGTTGGCTTACATCAGTGCCATCATTGTCAATAATTGAAAATTTTTCTTACAATCTCATGATGAGAAATTTTATAGGCACAATATGGTCTGAAGTATTAACCAGGTTCTTAAGAATTGAGCTCAGGTGTTTCCACCTCACTCAGCGCTGGCATGTATAAAACACAAAAACATGAATCTCCTTAGGCAAACATTATCAGAAGAACTCTGTGATTTTAATGCCACACTGATGTTGTAGGCCAATTCGTGAAAATTCTGCCCTGCTAGGTCTGTCCTAGCCCACTGTAAGTGCTATTATTATGAATGAGAAGTGTCTAGGAGCAACAACAGCTATGAAGTGGTAGATCACACAAATTCACAAAGCAGGGCACGTACCATGTGAACACTACCTATCCTATCAGTGGCCTAACAAATGCTCCACCACAAGATTTCCACCAAAATCTTGTGGAAAGCTTCCCAGAAGAGTGGAGTCTTCTGGGAAGAGTGTTATAGCTGCAAACAGGGGGCCATTGTTTTGGAATTGGATGTCCAAAAGCTCATATCAGTGGCCTGCACAGAACCCTGACCTCAACCCCAGTGAACACCTTTGGGATGAACTGCAACATCGATTGAGAGCTAGGCCAATTGTGAGCCCACCTAACAAATGCTCCACCACAAGATTTCCACCAAAATCTTGTGGAAAGCTTCCCAGAAGAGTGGAGTCTGTTATAGCTGCAAAAAGGGGGCAATTGTTTTGGAATTGGATGTCCAAAAGCTCATATAGGTGTGATAGTCACTTGTTCATATACTTTTAGCCACATAGTGTAGCACACCTACATTTACGATGCCTTCACTTATCCATGTATCACTGTTTGCAGTACCTGCTGAGCTGAGGTTGAGGCTAGGCCACTGTTTTGTCTGTAACAAACAGGGTCAGGGCAGATGCTGTTGGATGTGATTTGACAGAAGGAAAGCAGGGAACTATCTGTTTTAACCTGGCTGCAAACAAAGCTTTCTATTATTTTGGGGAGGAAATGAATTTCATGGACAGGAAAGAGTCTGGCGTCAGTCCACAGAGCAGCCTCTCTGTGTGTGCAAGAGCAGAGACTAATATTACTGACTGTCAGGCCAAGAAGTAAAGAACCAGTCACAGTGACAAGGCCTGTTAACGTTCTTTTAATTACAATATCAGATGTTAAAAATGTTTGAATATACACTCACCTGCCACTTTATTAGGCACACCTGATCAATTGCTTGTTAACACAAATAGCTAATCAGCCAATCACACAGCCACAACTCAATGCATTTGGGCATGTAGAGGTGGTCAAGACAACGTGCTGAAGTGCAGGCCGAGCATCAGAACGGGGAAGAAAGGGGATTTAAGGGACTTTGAACGTGGCGTGGTTGTTGGTGCCAGACGGGCTGGTCTGAGTATTTCAGAAACTGCTGATCTACTGGGATTTTCACACACAACCATCTCTAGGGTTTACAGAGAACGGTCCAAAAAAGAGGAAACATCCAGTGAGCGGTCAGTTGTGTGGACAAAAACGCCTTGTTGATGTGAGAGGTCAGAGGAGAATGGGCAGACTGGTTCCAGATGATAGAAAGGCAACAGGAACTCAAATAACCAACCCAAATCTCTGAGGAACGTTTCCAACACCTTGTTGAACGTCTGCCATGAAGAATTAAGGCAGTTCTGAAGGCAAAAGGGGGTCCAACCTTTTACTAGCAAGATGTACCTAATAAAGTGGCCGGTGAGTGTAATGAACAGATTCATCAGAAAGGGCAATGTGGATTTATTCCATTCAAAGCAAAGCATCTTTGCAAATATTGTGAATTCCTGTGAGAAATTGGATGTATATATCTTCAGTAGTGTCTTTGTAGAAGAAGATAAATTAGTTCTTAACTAATAATAAAAGTTCATGCAAAGACCGTAAATTTATGTCATTTTATTGCAAGTAATTTTGGAGCATTCTTGATGGTCCATTCATTATGACATTTCCACACAATATAAAAGAGAGCTGCTGTTTTATTAAATGATATAGACAAATAAAAATAGAAAATATGGGGATACATGCATTTTTGTTCTTTTGCATGTTTGTGCTTTTTTTCATGTTCATCTTTTTTCAGTGACAACACCAAAAATTAGATAATCATAGGTTTTCATTGATAAGCTCAGATTTTTCACAAGTCCTGCACAATTAAATCATTGAGATGTAAACAAAAGCACATAGTAGTAGCCTACAACTCACACTCGTAAGGTTCTCTATGGTACCAACAAAGGGTTCTTTTACTTGTAACAATAGTGAAACCCATTTTAGGGACATATAGAAGCATTTTTAAAAGGTTTATTCAACATAAAGAACAACCATTTAGCAATAAAAAGGATTGTGAGATGTCATGGTTCTATATGGTGTATAAGAAGAGGCTGTATGACCTTATTAGAAGTTCTTTAGAAGGATTTCTAGGGGCTTTTACTTGAAGGTAGAAGGCTGCCACCTACTTTATAAATGGAGAAAGAACTAAGAGATATCACCAGGATCAGGTGGTGGGGTGTGAAAACTTCATAACAGGAAACAGAAAGTAGCAACAGAAATGACAGGAGGTTGGAGTGGAAGAAGGAGGAGCATCAGACGTGGCCCTCCTCCCAAACCCAAACTTTAGTTATTTGATTACTGTATATATTTAACCATAAAGGCTATACATAGCTTGTGTATGCAGGCCCCCAAATGGCTTTGATTGCTTGAAGTTTTTTGATTGGCTCTGATTGCTTGAAGCTTATAAAGTCCTAAAAGTTCCACAAAATATCAGTTTGTTCTCCTCTGATCAGCTTTCCTTCTTTTATGTTTATATTTTCATTTATTATATGTAACATTTCTCCGTGACTGCAGAGGCGTTTCTACTCGGACATTAGTTTTTATTTATGGAGCACAGGTCAGTCAAGAGGCATTTTACTAGTTTGAACCATGCCCCTAACATTTAGTTGTACACTGTTAGAAATAAAGGTACCATGCAGGTGCATGATTCATTCATCCAAACGTTCCCTCAAAGGTACAGCAGTGGTTTTAAGGTCCAGTTGTGCACCTTAAATTTTTTCCTAGTGGAAAAGTAGACATTTGAATCTTTTTATAAAGTAATGTTTTAAAACAGAACCATTTAATAAAAAGCCTGGAGGCGAGACGGGATGTGTGGAGTTCGATTTGGAAAATATAATTTCAATGGATAATGGTAAAGTTATGTTCCCTGACATGATTCATTCATCAAGGTACAAACAATGTAAGTGTTCCCTCAAAGGTACAACAGTGGTTTTAAGGTCCAGCTGTGTAACTTAAATAAGTTTTTCCCACTGGATATTTGTATCTTTTTATAAACTAATGTTTAAAACAGAACAGTAAAGTAAAAGGCCTGGAGGCGAGACGGGGAGGGTGGAGTGGTGTGAGTACAACTAGGAAAATATCATTTCAATGGATTCTGGTACAGTTATGTTCCCTGACTAAATGTACTGAGATGTACCCCTGAGGGTACCACCCCAGTGACAAGAAGGGTACTGCCCCGGTGACGGGGTCATTCCTTTTTTTCTGAGAGTGTAGTACGTTCTTTACACAGAAGGTTCTATATAGTACCAACCACAGGCTCTTGGACTTATAGTGGAATGTTTTTTGGTGCTGTGTACAACCATTTTTAAAAGATTAAAAATCAGCGTGATGTGCTGTCATAGTTCTGATAACTAATCTAAAAAACTAAAAGCTGCTTTTACCAAAGAACAACTCCTTTTTAAGAGTGTATGAGTGTAGAAGTATGAGAAGACCTTAACCTAGAAGCCCCCCCCCCCCTTTGACACCAGCATCTACTCTTTAGAGCTATTTTTTAAAATCACATATTTATATAAAGTGTCAGTGTATTTAAGGTTGCACATGATCTTTTTCATGGTAACACTCTGTTACACTGACATTACCATGCCATAAAAATATTGCAGCATCCTGCTATTGGCTTGCACTGCCATAGAGGATCTGGAGGAGACACACAAGGAGGCTCATAAGGGCTCCCCCCAAGAAAAGGGACTTACTTATGTTATCCATTGGTTTAAAGATACGTTATGTGTTGTTTGTGTTATTTTTATGTGTGGAGTGAGGAGGGGTTCACTGCTGGTGACTTTCCCCCCTCTTTTCTGCTGATACTACTCGCCTCAGAATCATGGCCTCCTGCTCTGCACCTACACCACAACCATCATGGCAGGTATCATGAGTTGTAACAGCAGCTTTTATTTAGTAATATATAGGGTAATGTTACCATTACCAGAAATTTCCATGATAAATGCTTGATATTTGATGTCATGCCAGCTCACGTCACAGTTTCCTCTAGTTGGCTATTATGACATCAAACAATTAAGAAGAACGGTAACATGACTATGTTATATTTACTCATGATGTGACACCCTTAAAGTGTGATCACATTTAAGTAATTATTTATTTTACATATATTTTATACATATGTTCTTTGGGGTTTTGTATGGGTTACTGGACTGTAATGTGATGCCTCCAGTCCTGTAGAGGGAGCTGTGCCAGGGGGCGGGCGCTAGACTGTGGCTTAGGTGGGCAACAGGAGAATGTTCTCAGGTGAATCTGAGAGCTCAAGCTGAACGCACTGTCTCATCGTGTCTTCTGTGTCCTGCTACCCAGGTGGGGAAATATGTGGATGTGATGTTTAAGGGATCAAGTGAAGAGTTACCTTTAAATCTCACAGTAAAATTGGTTGAAGGATATAAAAGTTGTGTCACGATGGGCTCCTCCCACTCCATGTGCTTTTTGTTTTGATCTTCCATGTGCATTTGTTTTGGTTTAGTCCGGCCCCTTCGTTTCATGACTCCACCCCTGATTGTCTCCACCTGTGTTTCCACCTGTCCCTTGTTTACCCTGTGTATTTAAGCCATGTGTTTGCCCCTTGTGTTTGCTGGTCTTTGTCTGAACTGTTATCTGCTGTGTCGGATGTTCTGGTGTCTGCCCCATCTGCCCACCCCCCCGCCCCCCCCCCCCCCCCCGGAACTGTTTCAACTATGACCCTGGTTTTGCCCATAATAAATCTCGCTTATCTCCGCATATGCATCCACCTCCTCGCACCCAACCGTTACACATTGACATTATTTTTTCCACTTTGAATATTGCTGTTGTCCGAAGAAAACGTATCTACAAAAGTACAACTTTACAGGAGAAGGAAAAAAACCTACTTCTGTCACAATTGGTTCCTCCCACTCCCCCATGTGCCTTGTTTACTTCACAGTCCACGTGTTTCTTTGTTTTGATTTTCACTGTCCTGCCCCCTTGTTTTGTGACTCTGCCCCTGATTGTTTCCACCTGTGACCACTTGTGATCCCTTGTGTTATATAAGCCCATGTTTGCCCTGGTCTGTGTTGGTCTGTTGGGCTTGTTTGATGTGCTGACTGTATGTATGGATTGTGCTGTATGGGATGGATGGATGGATGGATGGATGGATGGATGGATGGATGGATGGATGGTTTTTGATTTTACCTGTGCGTTTTTGTCATGTCCCTCCCGCTGTCCGTGTTGGCTTTTTGAACCGTTTCAACCATGACCCTGGATTTGTCCAAAATAAAACTCGCTTTTCTCAGCGCATGCGTCCACCTCATCTCTCCACGTTACAACTTTTAAGTAAGTCAATGGAACCAGACTTTTTCCAAGTCATTTTGGGTCATTCCTTTTAGTCCAGTCATCATGAAATTTACATACAATGTAAAGGGTAAAGGTTATTTTCAAATTGTCAATAACTGGAAAACAAAAATAATGGAGGATTTCTTTGTACAACAGAGAGATGTTTCTTGTTTTGTTCTGCATAAAGTCAATATGATGCACTGAAGGCCTGTGTTTGTCTACAGTATAACATTCATCGTCTCATTAAATGATTAATCACAGGAAAGTCCGTCTGAAATGCATCACAAACATGACTGAAGCTGCGAAGTGTCAAACAGAGTTGCATGGCTTTGTCCACTAGGGCCATCCTTGCTAAGCAGTGCAGTGGAGAATGTAATAAAGGGGGAAATACAGTTTACAACTCTCTGTAGAGAAAAGGGAAAGATTTGTCCTCTGTGCAGTAAGTAATCCAGTTGCTGATTTGTGTAAGGCCGATGGAAAGCCTTAACACATGTCGTCCATGGGATCGCTTTTGACTAAAGGCAGGTGAGCTCTCGAGGTAGTGAAAATAATTTATACCCAGAGGTATATAGAGGTTTTTTTGTGGCTTGCAAAGTTGTTTATGAGTGGCTGGGCCAAGGACTGGAGAGCTTTTGTGATTCAATGTTCCTTGATCTTCCAAAACAAACAGAGAGAAAGGACATGGAGCTGAACAGACTTTGTCATGTGGAACATTTTCAGAAAGTATAGCTAAATATTTCAGGAAGGAAAAAGCCACTTTTCCAAATCAGACTCCGGACACCTGCACATCAAGATGTTTCCAATTTAACGATGCATAAAAGTATGTTAATTTCAAAGTTGTCAGTTAGACGTACGACACACTGGTGGATCTCAAGATATTCTTTGGCGTTCAGCTGAACATTCTTAACCGTTCAGCTGAATGTTATAAAATGCAAAAATATTAAGTTATAAATTTGAGTTTCCGGAACTTTCTTGCTGTGGGAAGATCAGCTCATTTTACTAAAGAAATAGCGTAGGCAGACATGATGAATGTCTTTCAGTTGGTCTTGAACAGATGATACTTGCTGCAGTGCACTACCTTTGTGGGAAATCGACCAAACAGCTAAGAGGTAATTTGAAGCGTTCTTGCTTCAGAGCTGAGATTTTTAATGAGATTTTTTATTTTTGTTTACGTTGGCTTTGCTGCATGTGACTATTTACTATTAACTACCATTTCTCACAGAAGGCTCAAGTGCAGAGACATCTGTTCATTTCATTTGATTTGGATGGTGCTGAAAACTACAACTCTCTGCTATTAGATCTTCTAAACATGTTTTATTAGATTACTGAACAACGAATTGCCCTGCGATGGACTGGCGACCTGTCCAGGGTGTATCCTGCCTTCCGCCCGAAGACTGCTGGAATAGGCTCCAGCATCCCCCTGCGACCCTGACGGAGAAGCGGCTTAGAAAATGGATGGATGGATGGATGAACAACGAATTTTGCATATATAGAGCGGTAAGTGCAGCAGTGTTGTATAAAGGTCACCACTTTATTGGGCTAATCACAGATTTGACCATTAAAAGAATACTCCAGCATTTTTCAACAGTTCAACACTTATTTTTCAACTTAAATTTCTCTTCTGTGCTGAGAAAAGAAAAGTAAATCTATTGACTCAAACTTTTAACACAGAAGGCACTGAGCAGCAAATGTTTGTGCAAAAAATGTTCATAGAACATTTTGATTAATTCTTCAATCATAGTTGTTTTTAAATAAATTTGTGTAATTCATTCTTTCGGAGATGGGACATTTTCTAGAGGGAAGAATTAGTAGCAATTAATTACCAGCATAGTGATGTGGAGGGCGTTTCCCCAGGCTCTACCTGATTGTCATGGAAACCAGCCACACTTTTCAAAACCAGGTAGGTTTCAAAAACGACCTGACCGTTTCCCCTCAGGAGAATCCTTAAGGGCTAAAACTTGAGAAAAATGTGGACAAAACTGTTTGTTGGCCATATCAGTAAATTTCTTCAAACTTCTAAACATTTCAAACCAAAACATACTATTTGTTGGGCTTTAGGTGGCAAACAACTCCATATCTACTCTATTTCTGGGATGGGGAGCGAGGAGGCGGACGCATATGCTGAGATAAGCGACTTTTATCATGGACAAATCCAGGGTCAGGCTCAAAACGGTCCAGGGTCAAAGAGCCAACATGGATAGAACGATAGACAAACATGATAAATGACACAAAACCCCAAAGAATAAACCCAACACGAGAATACAGTAGATACAAACAACACATCAAACAGACAGCACGGATCAAACAAAGACCAGCGAAAACAAGGTACTATGGTACTAAAGGTACTATGCAGGTACATGATTCATTCATCAAGGTACAAACAATGTAAGTGTTCCCTCAAAGGTGCAACAGTGGTTTTAAGGTCAGGCTGTGTACCTTAAATAATTTTTCCCAGTGGAAAAGTAGACATTTGTATCTTTTTATAAACTAATGTTTAAAACAGAACAGTAAAGTAAAAAGCCTGGAGGCGAGACGGGGGGGTGTGTGGAGTGAGTACAACTAAGAAAATATCACTTCAATGGATTCTGGTCCAGTTATGTTCCCTGACTACAGGTACTGAGATGGACCCTTGAGGGTACCACCACAGTGAGAAAAAGGATACTGCCCCAGTGACAGTGTCGTACCTTTTTTTCTGAGAGTGTAGAATAACCTTTTTGGTGTAATCTAGAACCATTTGTGAAAAGGTTCTGTATAGAAACTTTGTCAACACATTGTCTATCAATCTGAAGAACCATTTCTCCATGCAAAGAACCCTTTAAGCTTAAAAATATTTCTAGATAGAACTCATGGTTCTAAGTAGAATCCCAATAATGAATGAATTTTAAACATGAACAAGTTGCAACAAAGTTGCATTGCAATGTTTGCATGGTTAGCTGATTAGCTCACTGAGGCTAACCTATGCACAGGGAATCACATCAAAATCATTGTCCATAGCAGTCAATGGTCAATTCTGCAAGCATTGTACTGATACTCTTATTTCATTAAGTTTTGTTTGGAAACAAATTGGTTAACATCTTGAAACACTGAGCAAAAGACAAAAGTAGGATTTTTTCCATGGCATCTGGGTAGATACAGCCAAGCAGGCTCTAGATTTACCACCAAGATAAGGACGTGACAGAGGAATCATGTTTTCTGGGGCCAATTTCAGCTTCTAAATTGGCCTGTAATAGTCATAGTTCATCACTGTACAATAGAAATGAGGTAGACAGATGTTAGGTTGAAAAACCTTGGAGTATTCATTTCTCACCCACTGGTTTATGGTATGATACATTAAGCAATGAGATTTTATAAACCAATTTATCTCAAACAAGTAACTCTCAACACCAATAATGTTTGGGAAGGAATAAATTGACACCAACACTGTCCTTGAAACCTCAAATTGACAACAAGCACAAGCGTAATTTGACATATTTTCCAAAACCACCAAATCTCACAAAATAACAAGCCGGCCTTCTCACTAAGTGAACGCAGTACAGGTTGAAATGAAATGCAGCGAGAAAGAAAAAGAGAGAGGCAGTGTGTCAGAGTGCTTTCAGAGATGATGAGTGAGCTGCAGATATTGCTGTTTGTGGGAGAGAGAGCTAGAGAGAGAAAGGCTGTCTCTCTAATTAGATGTGGGCTGTGTGGTCTTCCCTGCTGCCCTACTCTAAGGGAATGGCCTGTTCTCAGCCTCATGGACTGTGGAACATGGCCCAGCCTATTTTCTTTTATAAGGTGGACCAAATTAACAACATTCACATTGATGCCAGTGTGAATGTTGTTTTAACAAAATGACAATGGAAGATTAGTGGAATTTCAGCCTGAAACCAAAAACTTCTTTCTTTACCATCTTAGTTTATGTCACTGGTCTTAGCATAATCATCATATCATATTATTTAGTATACAACATAATTATTTTCCATCAAAATGTAATGACTTCTGTACTTGGTGTAATAATCGTCTATAAAGTGAGATTTTATCCATTTAAAACACCTCTAATGATGGATCTTGAAGGTGGGATACTCTTGAAAAACTTCAAATTTTAACGGGCTTCTTGTGATTACCTGGTGAATTAAAAAAATAAAGATAGAAATTACTCAGTAGATGAAAAGACAGGCTAAAAGCTAAAGTTAGCAAGGTCACTGGCTAGATACCTTGCTTCTTTTTGCTGATTGAAAGAGTAACAATTTGTGTCTATGTCCATCCACTGGCACAAATAAAAATTCAATCAATATTTTCTTTACAATTCTATATTAACAATAACACATTAATAACTGCAGTTATAAACCTTCTCTTAAAAAAAATCTAGAAGCAACTTTACTGAGAAATTAGAGACAGATTTCTAATATTTGTTCATTAGAAAAATTCATTATAAAATCATTAAGAAAATCATCTTTAAGCAACTTACTGTCTTTCCCTAAATAGACAAATTTCAGTCATGATTCTGGCCTAATCTTAGTCTTGAGACTGCTTTAATTAAGGTTATTAATGACATTTATTGAAATAAAGACTCTGGAAAACTATATTTTCTACTACAGCTCAATCTCAGTGGTGTCTTCAACCATAAAATTCTCATATCTAGACTTTTGAACTGGGTTAGACTCTCAGGAACTACCCTAAAACAACTCTGATCACACCTGCTGCGAAAGAACCACTATGTTGAAATGGAAAATCTTGTTTCTGAGAGATGGCCAATGACCTGTGGTGTCCCCCAGGGTTAAATTTTTGGGCTGCTCTTATTTAATTTATGTATGCTTACTGTTGGCCAAGTCCTGCAAGACTATGGAATATCTTACCACAGCTATGCAGATGATGCTCAGATCTACTTGGACCTCTCCCCAAACAACCATGGTCCCTTTGCAAGTGCCTTGAGCATATCGCTAAATGGATGGAACAACACTTTTTGCAGTTGAATAAAGATAAAACAGTGATTATTTAATTCGGGAATATGTTAGTATTTGAGTAACCTTTAGCTCAGTGAAAAACACTTTTAGCTGTACCGCACTTCTCTCCTGTAAAGGCACGCTGCTATCCTCATACAATTTTTTCAATCTTTTTTTTAATTATTATTATAATGCTTAATTCCCTCTCTTATAAGTCTGTGGTTTTAATTTTTTCTTGGTTGTCTTTTTAATTTACATTTTTCAAGCCTCACCTTCTTAGCCTATAGATCAGTGACTAGGCAAGCAGTCAGGATTGGTTGACCCCCTAGTACATGGTGTTGCCTTATGACAACAATTATGTATCTCAATATTTCTAAAAGGCAGTAATAAAATCAATGTTTTACGGCTTGATTGTGGAAAAGGGTCTTTTACTTTGAAAGGACAAATACTTGATGACATTACATGACCAGAAAATTAACATTTTTTTTTTACTTTAAATTTTTAGCATAGCTATTTTAGAAGTATGTTTTTTGTAAAATTATCAAATTATTTTGTTGCCATATGGCAACTATATTCTATATGCAAAACACAAAAATGTATAAAATTGTGGATTTCATTAAACTTATAAGGGATACAATGTGGCATTACCTCAAATAACATATTAAACTTTAGTTTTACGCCATAATTCCCCATTTGTTCCTGGTGAATCTGACTAGAATATAACACAATATATTTTATTGTTCTAATTTTTATTGTTCTTAATAGTTTTAATGCTAGTTTCTAGATCAGTTTGTCTTAGATGTAAGTACTGGGTCTCGAACAACCAGAGATACAAACAGCTGGTGGAATACTTATGCATTTAAATGGTAATAGAGCCTGAAATTTGCTTTTGGCCAGAGTGCATTCAGAAGAAATACCACCGTAAGAAGCATCACAATGAGTCCTTTGAATACTGACCAGAAATTGAACAAAAAAAGGGAAAGAAAACAGTGAAGTAAATCTCAAGAAGCACCACAGACGTCTTTATCAGGAGCATGAATAAATATTTGGATGGCTGAAATTTAATGTGAAAGATATCACGGCCCTCATCATCTATTCGGCTGAGTTTGTTTGAACAGACTTGGCGCTCAGCGAAAGGAAACACATAACATGTCCATTCAGCAATCAACAACTCTTCAGCGCTTCACTTCTGCTACTCCTCAACTTCACAACTTCTGAAAAGTCCTAAAGACATATGAGAAAACCACGTACCCTGTTATTAATCACATACTCCAAATCTCAATCACCTCAAAGACTCAAACACCACTGTTTCACTGTTTATGCTTTCCAGAGGATTTCCTTTCTGTTCTTGGTCCCTGTGAGTTTCAGCGTGACGCCGACAGAGCCTGTGTGATTTGCTCTAATCTGGCACATCTAAGGAGCGTGTGGGTTGACGTTATCTTGTTTCATTGTCCTTTATGCTTTTAACTTCACAATCTAGCCTGGTACAATGTGGTTATAGCAGTTTCTAAGAACATTATGAGTCAATCCAGTCCTCTGGAGGATACTCTGCCTGCTTTCTAGGACACAATAATGCAATTCCTGCATCTGATATGTCGTGCTTCTGCCCTGTTTGTGACCGAGTGCTCGTTAACTCTGACATCAAGCATGCAGTTCAGCCGATAGGACGATGATGGAGCGTAGAGCACTTCAAACCAACTGTACATCTAATGGGCAGTTATACAACATGTTTACAACATGTGGACAGTTGTTATTAACTGTGTCATGGACATGTACTCACTAAATTACTGCTGGTGGTAACGTACAGTGTCCTGAGACAGGTGCAGATTGCTAATGCTAAGACATTTTTAGAGGCCCCTCTCTTGTAGCTTCACTTTGCTGGTGTTAGAGACTGTATCTGTTGATGCAGCTTGTGTTAACCATCCTCAGGGGTCGACAACGTGTGGCCCCGGCGCAGCTCTTTCACTGCCCTGCTGCAGCTTCACAGCAGAATTAGATTTGTAGGTAAAAATAGAATAATCAGTAAAATAAAGTTCTGCTGATCGTTCACCACAGTCTTAATAACATATAGTCTTAAACGCTGGAGTTAATGTAGAACTGCTAATTCACAGTTTAACCCTGAAGGTTGGCTCACAGACTGCTGGTCACCATAGCAACGCAGATGATAATCTCCCCTAGCCAGTAGCAAAGGCAAAATTGTAATAATTTGGAGACGAATGGACTTTTTTGTGTTTATAATCACTCCAGCTAGTATACTTATATGTTTAATCTGCAACGAGAACACAAATAAATCACAAGGCTTAAGTCAATTTCTCATTCTCCAGCTTCTAGTTAGAATTTTCCACCTTAAATTTTGCAGCAGTTTTTTGGCAACTCAGGCACCATTCAAGGTTGAACAGGAAAATTAGAACGAGAAGCTGGCAAATGAGAAGCGACTTCAGCCTTGTAAAAAATCAAACGTTGAGAGACATTTTACAAGAAACTATTCTACTGGGGCAGTCGTGGGCTGGAGGTTAGGGATCTGGCCCTGTGACTGGAAGGTTGCTTGTTCGATCCCCAGGGCCAACTGTGGTGTCCTTGAGCAAGACACCTAACCCCCAACTACTCCCTGGGCGCCGTGGATAGGGCTGCCCACCGCTCCGGGCAAGTGTGCTCACTGCTCCCTAGTGTATGTGTGTATTCACTAGTGTGTATGTGGTGTTTCACTTCACGGATGGGTTAAATGCGGAGGTGGAATTTCCCCAGTTGTGGGATCAAAAAGTATCACTTATCACTTACTTTAGTGGAAAAGTTTCCTGTTGGAGATGTGAGAAAAGTGGTTATAACTGAAGTTTAAAGCAGAGCGTTTTCATTTATTATATTTTTAGCCTATACTAGTACATTAGCACATACTGAGACATATTTACACCCAAGGTGTTAGAATGG
This sequence comes from Pygocentrus nattereri, assembly GCF_015220715.1. Classification (NCBI taxonomy): domain Eukaryota; kingdom Metazoa; phylum Chordata; class Actinopteri; order Characiformes; family Serrasalmidae; genus Pygocentrus; species Pygocentrus nattereri. The sequence goes on from NC_051225.1 coordinate 36,703,889, forward strand.
ACATAAAATGTTGTGGCTGTCAAGGTGGTTTTATTTTTATTGAAAGGACAAAATGGCTTTTTGTGTTGCGACATTTGGGTTGCGACCACTGCCTATGATATTGGAGGCGTTTCAAAATTGCATGTCATTAAATTTTCATTTCTGTAATGCGTTGCATATGTACACAAGTGGAATGTATTCATAAGTAATGAGTGAATGTGATTTATATCATCTAATAAACCTGTCCTCTAGTAATTAGATGTTTACATTGATTATTTTTTATATAAAAGGCTTTGTTGAAGAAGGTGGTGTTATTCTCCACAGCCTTCTCTGCTCAGGAGAAACTAATGACAGTAGCATTAATTCGGTAGTTTAGTGTGTTATTAATAAAGTATAATTTAATGACATTTAAACCATATATATGCCTTGTTAAGTGGCGAAGCTATCAGTTAGGATTGGGTCACACAACAGAGATTCCCAATGGTCATATGTTAATGGAAAAATCGAGGCACTGATGCATGCTATGGGCTTTTCCCATAAGGTTCTGTGCAGGTACATTTTCATTCATCAAGGCACAAGCAACGTAAACGTTCCCTCAAAGGTATAACAGTGGTTTTGAGGTCCAATTGTGCACCTTAAATTTTTAAAAGTTTTTCCAGGTGAAAAGTTTGTGTTTGTACCTTTTCAGAACCAAATATTTTAAAACAGAACAGTAAAATAAAAGCCGCGGAGGCGAGACGGGCGTGTCAGTACTCAAGTACTGCCCCAGTTATATTACTTTTTCTGAGAGTGTATTTACCCGCATGTCTTGGACGTCTGCTTTTCCCCAGCTTTTTGAAAAAAAAAGCAAGTTTCCTTTTTAAATGAACTAGGCCAGATGCCATTTTTAACCTCTTTCCTCTTTTTATTTCTATTTCTCTGTTTGGCTCCATTAGCCAAGCACGAATGAGATATCTATGCACTCGTCCTGACAGATTGCAATACACGGCAGGAAAGATAGGGGGCGATACGAAGCAGTCTCTCATCACTCAGCCAGAAGTTTGAGTGATGGAGATGCAGTGACAGGGCAAAGCTAGAGGAAGAAGCAGAGGGCATTATTGCGGTTTGAGAAGTCAATGAATTGAATTATAGTCAGTAGTTAAATTGATTATTTAAAAAAAAAAAAAATGTCCTAAACCAGTCCTGTCTCTGCCCGGCCGAATCCATAAACCTGCTCAGGAAATCTGCTGACCGCAGCACAGCCTTTGAAATGCAAGACGAGCTGAGAGTCTGCCTTTTGGAAATAATGAATTTCGTCTCGGCGTACGGCGGCTCCCGCTGCTGAGAGTCATTAATTGGCAGTTGCACTCTATTAAGACGCTGAGAGAGGCTTGTTGGAGAAGTCTGGGAGGATGGAGGGACGGGAAAATAAGGAGAAAAAAAAAAGAGAGCTTTTGTCTGGTGCTGCTGCGGTGGAGAGGCAGATTGGTGATCGAGCGGCCCCGCCCATCTCTTTGTTCAGGACTCCACTGAAAATGCCTTTTTCTCTCTGCCTCTCTCTCATCCGCTCTATCTTTCTCTTTTCCTCTGTTTTCTTTGTCTCTTGCTAAGCCTTTGTCTGTTTGTCTGTCTATCTCTCCATCTTCCTCTTATTTTCTCCTTCCTCTGTTCTTAGCCCCATCAGGGGGAATATTTGTCTTCCTTCCCTGAAAAGCTGCTTCCAGAACTCTCTCTCTCTCTCTCTCTCTCTCTCTCTCTCTCTCTCTCTCTACACCTCTCCCTCTCTCTCTCTCTCCCTCTGTCTGAGCTGATGAATGTAGTCGCGAGTGTATTAAACTGCTGTTCCTCACGCTGGGTTCAGATAACAGCACAGTGCACCACTGCAGGATTCAGGCTACAAGCACATACCAC
>NC_051225.1:36715757-36733257 GCF_015220715.1 Pygocentrus nattereri
AAGATTTTGCCATGTGCTGAAGTTCAAACAAAACTCAGAATGTAATCCAATGTACATCAAATGTGTATGATATGTATGATTCTATTTAATAAACAGTGTAAAAATATGAAAAAGCATTTGTCGAATGAATTGTCAATTGAAATGTGTTGTTTGTACTTTAATAGCCCAGTGACCTTATTAACACACACACATGCACATTTTCTAAGTCTCTTCTCCCTCAGGGTCGCGGCGGGGGGGGGGTGCTGGAGCCTATCCCAGCGGTCATCGGGCGAAAGGCAGGATACACCCTGAACAGGTTGCCAGTCCATTGCGAGGCAGAGAGACATGCACACAAAATCTCACACCTAGGGGCAATTCAGAATGTCTAATTGGCCTGACTGCATGTCTTTGGACTGTGGGAGGAAACCCACGCTGACACAGGGAGAACATGCATACTCCACACAGAAAGGACCCCAGTCGCCCGGCCGGGGAATCGAACCCAGGCCCTCCTCGCTGTGACGTAACAGCGCTACCCACCGTGCCGCCCTTAAAACAGAACAATAAAATAAAAAGTCTGAAGACGAGACGGGGTGTGTCGAGTCAGTACAACTTAACAAAAATAACCCATTGAAATTAGATTTTCTATGTTCCCTGACTAAAGGTACTGGGATGTACCTCTAAAGGTACCACCACAGTGACAAAAAGGGTAGTGCCCCAGTGACAGTGTCGTACCTTTTTTTCTGAGAGTGTAGTTACTGATGAATATTTGTGTTGTAACATGGTTACCTGATCAAATCACACCCATCTGTAATCACACAGTACCTCCAAAAATGTTTTAGAGGTTAAAGTTGCCAGAGCACATACATTATTATGCACTGTTGTCAGAAAAGTTTTGTTGGAAAACAACTTATTATACATGTGTCATTACACTGTAATCCATCTGTACCAGTGAACACTAGTAGTTACAATGATGTTGCGTAATTATTCTTGTGTAACTACACGCTTAATGCAAAGTTTGACCGTATCATTACTTAAAATGTACAGCAAAATGACTAGACCAGAAGCCTTAAGTGGAGAGTGTCTGGACCTCGAGAGCAGTGCTGGACCCTGCAGCTGTACAAGCCGATATTTTGCAGGCTGATATTTTTAACACGTTTGCCTGCAGACTGTGGAACATCTATCAGAGCCAGACACAGCCACTCTCTCCCCAAAGCTAGATCCAATCTGCAGCCTACTTTGCCTCCACACCTCAAGGACAGCCATCCATGGTGGAGGATGATTTGGCTTTTCCACCAAATTGCACAGCTTTTGGTTGAATTATGTGCTGCGGTGGGTTGTGCTTATTTGAGCTGGCTTGCCAGGGTAATTGGTGTGTTTTAAAAGAATATATCATCATTATTTGACCAAATCTCCAAACCTGCACATGTACAGGAGAAGAATAAACATGCTTTATTACAAGTCACGCTAAAGACGTTTAATTTTAAGCAATGTTGGACGATTTCTATTATTCCATTTGTGAGGATTTTTTCTTGAACTGTAAAGGACAGCACATTACATTTGGTGTTAGAAAGGGATTTTATAATAAACTTGAACAAGATTTTAAGCAACCTGGCAACCCTGCACTCATACAAGTCCCTACTGAACTCCATCCATGTTATTAAGACATTATTCTAAAAAGGACGGAAGGTGCCTACTTAGCAGTCATGGCTGTTTTTAAAGCTTTCTTTTGTTTGGGTTAACCTAACAATGTGGAATAATGTAACCTTTCTAGGAAGTGTGCTAGCTGTTGTTCCTTATGAGGTTCAGAAGTTATTTTTAAATAAGCCCAAAAACGAATGAAGCCCTGCACTTGCTCCCCCATTGCTGAAAGCGAAAAATATGAATTCTTGATGTATGACTTGGTGAAAAGGAATATTTTAAAGAAAACATATCTGGCTAGCAATGTGATATGCATTGCTAATTCCCCGCTCATTTGAACCGTATACAAAGGCAACTCCAGGATAAATAAATGGATGAAAGGAGTCAGCCTGGCAGCGCATCAAAAGGATGAGGTCAATAACCAAGCATCCAGCACAGCGGAAAGTGATACGGCCACCAGTAGGGCCGCCCTCGAAATGCATATAAATCACCAGCACATATACATCTGCCTTCAGTTGTGAAGACCAGGGTCATGTCGGGGGAACATGCAGTGTATGTGTCTGATGCACAGCTTTAACATATTCTTCAGGCTGAGAGCCAATGTGTTTATAACTTTGAGACGATGTGCGAACAACTCCACATTGTCCATTAAATGATCTCTCCGTCCTCTGCCCACAAATGTGTTCTTCCATAGATACTGATGCGAAGTTGGACAGAAAGTTAGTAAGAAATCTTATGAGAAACTGTAGCTTACAACTCAGTTTATATCACAATATCTACATTTAGAACCACTGAGAGGAACCAAGCCTCAAAAGGAAAAATTCTCTAAGAGCATGAAGACAAACCACTGAGAGAAACCAAGATTCAAAAGGACTATCTGGAACCAGTGAGAGGAGCCAGGACCTAAAAGGAGAAACTCCCTAAGAGAGAAAAACCACTGAGAGGAACCAAGACTCCAAAGGAAAAAGCCTTTATAAGCATGAAGACGACTCAGTTTATATCACTATATCTACATTTAGAACCACTTAGAGGAACCAAAGACTGAAAAGGAAAAACTCACTAGGAGCATGATGAAGAACCACTGAGAGGAGCCAAGACTCAAAAGGAACATCTGGTACCTCTGAGAGGAGCCAACTCTTGAAAGGAAAACTCCCTAAGAGAGAAGATCCACTAAGAGGAATCAAGACTCTGAAGGAAGGATTCTCAATGAGCATGAAGACACACCAATGAGAGGAACAAATAAGCATGAGGAAGAACCATTGAGAGGAACCAAAACAGAAACAGAACATCTCAGAGCATTAAGAACTGCTTAGAGGAGCCAAGACTCAAACAAAGGACCTCTGTAAGAGCATGACTGAAGAGAAATACATGAGGAAGAGGACCCACTGAGAGGAACCAGGACTCAAAAGGAACATTTGCTTAAGAGCATGAGGAGCCTGTGAGAGGAACCAAGACTTAAAAGAAAAGCTCTCTAATGACATGAAGACATCCACTGAGAGGAACCAAGACTCAAAAGGAACATCTGGAACCACTGGGAGGAACCAATTTCGCTAAAGGAAATGCTTTTCATGAGCATGAAGACAAACTACTAAAAGGAGTCCAAGAGCACGAAATAGAACCACAGAAAGGAACCAAACTTTAAAAGGAACATCTCTTTTAGAGCATGAGAAACCAGTGAAAGGAGCTCATTGTACAACTGCCATTCTCACCCTTTTCAGGATTCCTTTTGAGTCTATGGCTCTCGTTCAAATATTTATTATCCATTAACCAGAGTATCTCTCAAAGCCATTTGTTTCTTTTTCTTATTCCCCTCATAAAGAGCGTCCTTATCTCTGCTGTTTAAACACGATTCATGAAACAGAGTTTACATTTCCAAACACGGTAGACACAACCTCAAAGCATTAGATTATCATTAGCAAAAAAAAAAAAAACACAGTTTGCTGCCACCCTCCATCCCCTGACTGCGCCTAGAAATTCTATCCATAAAAATTATTAATAGAATCGGTGACAAAGGGCAGCCCTGACGGAGGTCCAACTCTCACTGGGAATGAGTCTGACTTACTGCCGGCCATGCGAACCAAACTCCTGCTTTGTTTGTACAGGGCCTGAATGGCTCGTAGCAAAGAACCATGTACCCCGTACTCCCGAAGCACCTCCCACAGAATACCCCGGGGAACACAGTCGAATGCCTTCTCCAGATCCACAAAGCACATGTGGACTGGTTGGGCAAACTCCCATGAGCCCTCCAGAATCCTGGAGAGGGTGAAGAGTTGGTCCAGTGTTCCACGACCAGGGCGGAACCCGCACTGCTCCTCCTGTATCCGAGGTTCAACTATAAGCCGGACTCTCTTCTCCAGTACCCCTGCATAGACCTTACCAGGGAGGCTGAGGAGTGTGATTCCCCTGTAGTTGGAACACACCCTCCGGTCCCCCTTTTTAAAAAGAGGCACCACCACCCCAGTCTGCCAATCCAGTGACACCGCCCCCGATGTCCACACAATGTTGAAAAGGCGCGTCAGCCAAGACAGCCCCACAACATCCAGAGCCTTGAGGAACTCGGGACGGATCTCTTCCACCCCTGGAGCCTTGCCACCAAGGAGCTTTTTAACTACCTTAATGACTTCAGCCTCAGTAATGGACAAGCCTATTCCCGTGTCTCCAGACTCTGCCTCCTCACTGGAGAATGTGTCGGTGGGATTGAGAAGGTCCTCAAAGTATTCCTTCCACCACCCAATGACGTCTTCAGTCGAAGTCAGCAACACACCATCTTCACTATATACAGTGCTAGTGGCACACTGCTTTCCCCTTCTGAGTCGCCTGACGGTTTGCCAGAATCTTTTCTGAGCCCACTTAAAGTCACTTTCCAAGGCCTCACCAAACTTCTCCCACACCCGAGTTTTTGCCTTGGTGGCTACAGTCAGCCACTTCAACAATGGAGGAGCGGAACATGGCCCATTCTGAGTCAATGTCCCCCACCTCCCCCGATATCTGATCAAAGTTCTGACATGTGCACTTATGGACATCCTTGTGTTCAAACATGGTGTTCGTGATGGACAAACTGTGGTTTGCACAGAAGTCCAAAAATTGAACACCACTCGAGTTCAGATCAGAGAGGCCATTCTTCCCAATCACACCCCTCCAGGTCACACTGTCATTGCCCACATGAGCATTGAAGTCCCTCAGTAGGACAATAGAGTCTCCAGAAGGAGCACTTTCAAGCAGCCTTCCCAAGGACTCTAAGAAGGCTGGGTACTCTGAACTGCTGTTTGGTGCATAAGCACAGACAACAGTCAGGACCCATTCCCCAACCTGAAGGTGCAGAAAAGCTACCCTCTCGTCCACCGGAGAAAACCCCAACATACAGGCACCGAGATGAGGGGCTATGAGAAAGCCCACACCTGCCCACCACCTCTCACCATGGGCAACCCCAGAAAAGAATAAAGTCCAGCCCCTCTCAAGGAGATTGGACCCAGAGCTCAAGCTGTGTGTTGAGGTGAGCCCGACTATATCTAGCCGGTATCTCTCAACCTCGCGCACCAACTCAGGCTCCTTCCCCGCCAGTGAGGTAACGTTCCAAGTTCCAAAAGCCAGTTTCAGCAACTGAGGATCAGAACGCCAAGGCCCACGCCTTCGGACACTGCCCGATCCACAAAGCACCGAACCCCTAGTACTGCCCCTCCCATTGGTGGTGGGTCGATGGGAGGGGGGACTCATGTAACCCCTTCGGGCTGGGCCCGGCCGGGCACCATGAGTTAATGCCCAGCCACCAGACGCTCGCTGGCGAGCCCCTCCCCCAGGCCTGGCTCTAGGGTGGGGCCCCGGTAACCCTGATCCGGGCAGGGTACACAAATCCTGTTCTTTCATTATTTTCATAGGGGGAATTTTGGATCACTCTTTGTCTGACCTGTCACCTAGGACCAGTTTGCCATGGGAGACCCTACCAGGAGCTTTGCTCCAGACAACATAGCTCCTAGGATCATTCAAGCACGCAAACCCCTCCACCACGATAAGGTGGTGATCCATGAAGAGGAATCATCAATATTTTGTACAAAAACTCAGAAGGCATGTGTAGGTTTACCAGTGGATTTGAAGAGTAAATAAAATGAATATTCATTATAAAATCTTTCCAAAGCTTAAAGGACAGCTGGCATTTTCAGATTTTCTTATGGTGCACTCTAATTACTTCTTTGGAAACAAGCAATTTAACTAGTTTTATTCAACTCAAAAATGCACCAATGGAAAAATCCTTCATTCAAAGATTTTATTTGGGTTTAATTGCTTAATTACATTTATGGCATTTGGCAGATGCTCTTACCCAGAGCAACTTACAATTTTTGATCATTTTTACACAGGAAGGCCAAGGTGGTGTTAGGAGTCTTGCCCAAGGACTCTTATTGGTATAGTGTAGGGTGGTTACCCTGGTGGGGGATTGAACCCCAGTCTACAAGGCAGAGGTGTTACCCACTACACTACAGCAACCACATTACTTACATTACTTGCACAAGCTTCTTTGGCCGTTATCTAGGGCCATTCCTTGACCACAGAATGAATAGGCAATTAATCTGTAAGAAAACTGATTAACACACCTGTATCCTCAACTTTATACTATTTCGTACAAACTAGTTTGGTGTAGGTTAAGATTTTTTGGCTTATGTAGCCATCAGTCCTCCTGATCTGAAAGCCATTTTGGCTCTGCAAGCTCTTTCTTACTTTCACCAGCCTCAACTGCTTGAATGCATAGCACAGCATCTGGATTACAGTTTATAAAGCTGAATTAATCAGAGGCCCTCACTAGGGATAAATTTATTAGGATTATTTTATGTGTTACGCACGTTACGGAGGATTTGCACTGTCAAAACGCGAAGGAAAACATTCATTAGAGGATGTTATGACTACTTTACCAGACGCTCAGACAAATCAATTAGCTGAATATGAAGGAATATCTCCTTTCTTCTCGGAGAGAAATGGCACGGAAAGAAATGTTAATGGACAGATGACCAATGTTTTTTGAATACCATACAGCACAGCTGCCTCGAGCAGCGCCCTCGTTTACTAATCATTTAAAGCTTTATTTGACATTAGAATGCAGTGGGCCAGATTCAGACGTGCTCTTTAGAGTGATGAAATGCCAGATTCTTGTGCTTTGAGAAGAGTGTTCCTCCAAAACATGTACAGTTCTATGTATAGACATCCTTGTTGAAAAAAGCAGTGTTGGATTTAATTGATTCAAACATGTACAGTCATTTCACCATTAATAAAACACACTGATCAGGTAAAACATCATGACCACCTCCAAGGTGGACTGACAAGGTAGGAGTCCCCAATGGGGTGAACAGTGAGTGGACACAGTGTTTAAAAACTCCAGCAGAACTGCTGTGTCTGATCCACTCAGACCAGGTCAACATACACTAACACACCACCACCACCATGTCAGTGTTACTGCAGTGCTGCTAGCACATTCATTCCCTGATTTGGTCCATACAGTGTGACGTCTCAAGGTTTGGAGCCCCTGCACTGTATAGTTTAGTGTTTCTCTCTGCTGTTCACACCTCGTTCAGCTCATTAGCTATTCATATCAGGTATTTTACCAGGCAAACCGCAATTGTGTGGTGCAGGGGTTTCATGACTGGAGCTGAACTTTGCACCGACTGCACTAGCAAACACGTCCGTCAAAACACGACATTTTCTGACCTACGACATTCAGTCTGATATGTAATATTTATGTTTCTCCATTCAAACGTTGTCCGCAGCACTGTTAGGGGACCACTGTTTATCTCTCGACTGTTAACGTTAGCTAAAGTTATCTAAAGGCTTGCATTGTTCACATATGTGTTAATTAGCTGATGTTGTTTCCCTCCTATGACGAAAAAGAATTGTTTCTCCTCTTTACGCAACACCATGGAACCCTTTACCCATCCTAAAGTGAAGAGCCGGTGGGATTCTATGCCCTTAAAAGCTTTGAGAGACCCTCCCGAATAGGGAGAGGGGATGTGTAAGAGATGAATATGTTGGGAAAACACACTTTCCACAAGTTGTGGAAAACACACTTTCCACAAGTCCACAGCTTTCCACAAGTTGTGGGACCAGGAGTTCAGGGGGGAACTGCATAAGGATCACAGTCTATGTCATCAACTTTGTTGAAGTAACATGAGTAGTTTTAGGCATCTTTCACCTAGTTATGTCCGTGCCGAGCAGCGAAGCCAGATATTCGGTTCCAAATATGGTGGCCACAATAGGAAAATCATGTGACTGAAACCCTAGGATAGGGGACCATTCAAATTATGTGTGACTAAATATTTCACAGCAAAACAAATTGTCCTTGTGCTTATACTTTCAGCAGTAACTGCTTTGATTTAATATATTTTATACAGTAACACTTTATTTGGATAGTCCCCTTTAGACACTTTGCAGATGCTTAATTTACTTTCAACATGCATTCAACTAAATATCTACTAAACTGACCATAATTTTATTTAAATCTAAACCTGCTCTAATCCTACACCTAAACTTCACATCAATCCAAACCCTAAACCCAACCCTCACCCTGGTCTCAGCCCTAACCATAACCCCGGTCCAAATACTAACTCTAACCGTACCAATGTTAAGAATCAACTGAGTTTCAATAAATAGTGTGTTAATATCTACAGGTCACTGATCATCTATAGGGGACTGGTCATCTATAGGGGTCTGATCAGCTGTAGGGCACTGACCATCTATAGGGCACTGACCATCTATAGGGGACTGATCATCTATAGGGGACTGGTCATCTATAGGGGACTGATCATCTATAGGGGACTGGTCATCTATAGGGGACTGATCATCTGTAGGGCACTGATCATCTATAGGGGAGTGATCATCTATAGGGGACTGATCATTTATAGGGGACTGATCATCTATAGGGCTCAGATCATCTACAGGGGACTGTAGTGGACTATCCAAATTAAAAAAAAAGTGAGACTATTTATTAATTTGAAGATGACGTGCACATTTCAATTGAGTTAATTCAGTATTAAATTAAACTACCCGCATCTATTTTATGTCTTTTTTATATTTCCTCCTCCAAAACATTGCCAAATTGAACAAGCCTGAAAGTTCCAGCAAAGTCAGTTCTGTGAACAGTTCTGTGATCATTGTGTATTTATTTGTTTGCTTGTCTGTCTACCTGCACTGTAAAAAGTGGCTCAGCAGATCTTCCTAAAAATTACTTTAAGTGATAACAAGTCAATTAACTAATTGTATTCAACCTTAATAAATACTTTGAATGAACAATTCTCTAAATCAATGTAGTTTTTTTAAGTTGAATAAAACTAGTTCAGTTTCATGTTACCACATGAAGTAATTTTAGGTAGATCTGCTAAGCCATTTTCTACAGTATTGGCTTATTTTACAAATATACACACAGGACTGTCCATTTGGGCTAAAAACAGCATGAAAGCCAAAGTTTTAACAAAAAATGTACAAATTCAAATATGAAGGTTTTGTTGGAGGAAAAAAAACAGACCATTTTTTTAAGTAAATGACTCACAGTTCTAGTCTGAAAACCACTGCTACACTCTTAAAAAAGATGGTTCTTCAAGGGTTCTTCAGTAAAAACAGTGGCTCTATATAGACCCATAAACACTCAAGCAACCATTGATTGAGAATGTGTTGTATATGGTTCTATATAGAACCAAAAAGGGTTCTGCTATTAGTTTGAATCTGAATCATCAATCTGAATTGATCTATATAGGGTCATTTTCTCTAAAGAACCCTTAAAAAGTCTTTTTTTTAAAGTGTACATTACACATAACCTATACCCATGCTTATGAAACCAGGTCCTGTGTAGACATTGAATACGAGGGTAGATGAGGTAAAGAAGATGTCATTGTCATTAAAAATCCATGAGGACAAACAGAAACCCTGCAGTTATTCCACCCACTCAACCGTATATAAATACTGCTGCCATGCATGCATGTGCATCTGCGGTCATACATCTCAGTGCATATAAACAATCACACGTGTGTGTGACTGCGTTTGTTTTTGTATAGTTTTAAGACATTTATTTCTTCTTTCTACTTTCTAAGATTAACTTTAGGTTTAGGAAACCTTCATTGCTTATAGACACTTTTCTATGCTTTATTATTACATTTGCACCATGTTATACATATGCATTATTACATATAGGTAATTAATGCACACATAATGTACATATTATTATTACATATAGGTAATTATATTCTAACATATGATGCATTGGGGCAGGATGCAAGTGTGGGTTGCTTTTATTGACACACACTGCAGAGTTTCACAAACACTGGGGCAGAGGTGAGTGGGACAGACAAATCCATCCATTTTCTAAGCCACTTCTCCGTCAGGGTCGCGGGGGGATGCTGGAGCCTATCCCAGCAGTCTTCCGGCGGAAGGCAGGATATACCCTGGACAGGTCGCCAGTCCATCACAGGGCAGACAGTCACTTACACACTCACACCTAGGGGCAATTTAGCACGTCCAATTGGCCTGACTGCATGTCTTTGGACTGTGGGAGGAAACCAGAGAACCCGGAGGAAACCCACGCAGACACATGGAGAACAAGCAAACTCCACACAGAAAGAACCCTGGCCGCCTGGCCAGGGAATCGAACCCAGGCCCTCCTCGCTGTGAGGCGACAGCGCTACCCACCACGTCACCGTGCCACCCAGACAAATCCAGTACAATGTAAAACAAAGCAAATGAGAACTAAATAAGGAGATTATACCAACCACAAGGGGAACCACACAACAGCATATAAAGACACACAGGGGTATAAATACCAACAGAAAACGAGAAACACCTGAGACTAATGAAAGGGCGAATCTGGGAAACAAAGAACAGGTGAAGACAGGGTAGGACAGGGGAGGAGCCACCATGACAACAAAAGCACATGTCAAAAGAAAACAAAAGCATATGGCAGATAAACAAAAAACAGCACTAGGAAACCAAGAAATAGGCAAACAGAAAGACCAGGACGAACAGTGAACGGATGTTACACATACAGTGCTGTGGAAACGTTTTAGGCATCTGAAAAAAAAGTATTTGGAAAAATACTGAAAGAAGTATATGGGCAGTTTATTTATTCAGAAAATATTAGTATTGCAATACATAAAAAGAATATTTTAATTATACATTTTATGCATGTCAATACCTGATTTGCCTAAGCAGTATTTTATTGTGTTAAAGCAACTATGCTGGTGAATTAAACAAATCTATGTGACGGCTACGGGCATCCAGGAGAAATCTAGAACCTCTGCAAACGATCTCAGTGTGTCGGACGCGGCACGGTGGCGTGGTGGGTAGCGCTGTCGCCTCACAGCGAGGAGGTCCTGGGTTTGATTCCCCTGTCGGGTGACCAGGGTCCTCTCTGTGTGGAGTTTGCATGTTCTCCCTGTGTCTGCGTGGGTTTCTCTCCGGTTTCCTCCCACAGTCCAAAGACATGCAGTCAGGCGAATTGGACACGTTACATTGCCAGAGTGTGTGAGTGACTGTCTGTGTCTGTCTGCCCTGCGATGGACTAGCAACCTGTCCAGGGTGTCTTCTGCCCGATGACAGCTGGGGTAGGCTCCAGCACCCTGACGGAGAAGCGGCTTAGAAGATGGATGGATGGGTTTATGTGTATTTATTTTAATAATATATGGTCATTTTACAAGCAAAAAACATTTAGCCAAGAACATTCTTCCAGGTCTTATATAATGTGATTTTATATATATATATATATATATATATATATATATATATATATACACACTGCATACACTCTTAAAAAAAGACAGTCCCTCAATTGTTCTTTAGTAAACACAGTGGTTCTGTATAGAACCATAAGCACTCAAGGAACCATGCCTCCATGCTTAAATGACTCTTCATATGGTGAATTGGTCCTTAAATCGGTGGAGAATGTTTTGTGTGTGATTTTATTTATCATCAAAAAAGGTTCTTCTACTGTTCCAAGCTTGACATTGTAACAATAAAAAAACCATTTTTGGTGCTGTATAGAACCCTTTTTGAAAACGTTCTATATAAAACCATTTACAGCACATTTTCTAGCAATTCAACGAACTATTTCCTGATGTAAGGACTGTTCAATGTTCCCTATAGAGCCACTGCCTTTATTAAAAGAACCATCATTTATAGGAATGTATGTGTACTTTCATACATATGAGCCATTTTTATCAGATATATTTACAGATATAATGAATATGGGACTCATATATGACCTAACGTGTGTATGTGTGTGTGTGTGTTTCCTCTCATCTAGAAGCAGTGGGGGTTCTCAGAAACTCCACTCAGAGATGGCCTCCATTCCCTGTGGTTACTGTAATATTTGTCTGCCTCCATGGTTAAGAGATGGTGTGTGTGTATTTACACACACACACACACACACACACACACACACACACACACACACACACACACGCAGAACAATATATCACCCTCCTTTTATATTGTACCTCAATGAAAAGGGACCACCCAAGAACCACCAGTGAACCAATATTGTTTATATTTCTGATTAAATATCCAAGGAATACATAACAAACTGGAAATGCAGTGTATTAAAGCCATTGATGTTATTATTATTATTATTATTATTATTATTATTATTATTATTATTTGGCATTGTCTCAGAGACTCCGAGTCTGGCTAATGTTGCTTGTTTGAAAACATGTATAAACAGCACATTATAGGACATCAGCATACAGTGAAATAGACCCAGTAGTGAAGCATGGCTGTTAGAGCTAGGCCTTCATTTCGGACCATAAATAAAACTAGCAAAATAAAGATTTACAACAGTCTAATTTCTGAAGCAAACAGCAGTTCATCTGAACATTTTTGACCACTCTACACTGAACTCTAACATTTGAAGTTTGAAAAAGACATTAACATATTTTTGTCTTGTAGCAGTTTTACAGTATGTTTTATTTTCAGTAAAGAGCCCTAACACTGGCTTTGTTCAAACAGCAGGTAGAAGTGAGCCAATTCCAATCTTTTTCTTCATATATGACTCTGATGTGTGTCTGTGGACATGAATCAAAGAAGTGACCGCACATTTTTACAGTGACCTCAAACACATTCTGGGTGATGAGCCCAGCTGTCAATCGGCGAAGCTTCATAATTTCTCCTGTGATACTGGCGAAGATGATACTGAACCCTCCGGGAGCGACTGGTGTTCATTGGCAGGCATGAGTGTTTACCTCTGGATGAGCCGCGTAAAGTTCTTTTGTGCATGTGGGTCAGTTTATGAGTGTGATCTGTTCAGACTGATGTCACATACAGGTCACATTTAAAAGATAATGTGAACAGCTAAACATAAAAAATCGGATTTACTGAAAAAATCAGGTTTGGGTCACTTTTACCTGCTGTATGAATGCAGCCATAGAGCTGCTGCTGCTTTTTATTCCTAACGACTTAAACAGATTGGCTAGTGCCACTCCTATTCCCAGTCAGTGACATATCTAGAACTTTCAGATGTCCGCAGTCCTATTCATGCTGGATTAGTTTTCCATGGGGAGGTTGGCAAAATGAAATGCTTATGAAAGATGGTAGTGGTTACTCAGTTTATTATGCCTTTACTTCAGAAAAGAGTAGAAATATCAAAACATTGAGTTCAACTGTTATTTTGCTCACTCTACCCATTTATATAGCTGTCTTACTGTTTTAAGTGATCCCTGCTATCAATAGCTTCAGCATTAGCTTGACAATTCCCGCAAGCACTCAGCTTCACTGCATGATACATATACATGACGTATACAGTATCAGCTTGATTTTTGGCACTGAGAACAACAATAAGTGTTTGCTCAACCTCTTATGCTCCAGGGTATATTTTAGTTTGCCCATCTGAATTTACATGATCTAATCTTAAGGCAAATTATTCAGGAACTGCATGAAATAAATGTACATTTTTATTTTATTTTTTTGGAAAAGCTCCCCTCAAATGAACAGAAAATGTGTTTTATGATTGTAAACGTATTGCTATATGCTTAGAATTTACTGCTGAAAGCCAAAAATCTTAGACGCTCTTTGTATTTTTATTTAAAAATATATTTTTACCGACTAAGTCGCTCAAGACACGCCGTCTGTTTATAGTTTATAGCCCATATTTGTGGAAAAATAGGTCGACTTTCAGTAGACAAAACAATTTGTAAGCTCAGCTTCTTCTATTATAAGAATTTAAAATGACATCACCCTTCCACTTCACTGGAAAGAAGACAGTTACCGCTGCCATTTGACACCCACCTTTTGAATGTAGCTTATGAAATATGAAAGTTATGAAGAATATGACCCATTTGTGGGTCAAGGAGCTTAAGAGGCAACGAAAGTCATTTTTACAGGATATGAGGTGTTTTACTGACATGTTGAGGTTGAATATAACCTGAGGTTATTTACACGGCTCATTTGACAGAAGGTAAAACATGCCGAAGAAGAATCTTTGCTGAAGTGGGAACAGGTAGACGGTAAAAATGACTGCCATGGCACATTTGCATGGGACAAAAATCACTGAGAAGCGTCAATAAAAATGACCCCACCTCCTCATGTAAAACTAACCTGAAAGGGCTCTAGAGTGACATTGTAAATCAAAGTGTGATTGGTGGATTCCTTTGCCATTCAGGTGCTAATTATGTTTACTTTATTTAACACATTAGGCCTTCAGTCCAGCTCCTGAAGTCCTAACCAATGAGGTTACTTGGCTTTGCTTTGGCTTGCTTGGACCTAGATACCACAAAGACGAGATTATTAGTGTAATAAATGAAACTGAATTAGTTCAGACATACATTGTTTGCTTTCACAGTCATCAAGCCTTCTCTGAAGGCCAAGAACACCACAGAAGACCCTGAGAGTTCTCCACTTCTGACTTCACCAGATTATGCACTTTCTCATCTTTTTTTCACACCACAGCTCAAAGAAAGAATTGATGAACGACTGAGCAGTCTGAGTAAATCTGTGATGAATAACATTTGAAAATGTATGGCAGTTGCAAGCTTCAGGGTTTCTTACAAAGCAAAAAGAGGATGGAAAAAAGTTGCACAGAATATTTTTGTGCATTTCTTGTATGGATACAGGACTAAGATATGTTCAAGTTCCAGGAAAAAGTATAAAACACTTCCCTGAGTGCAGTTCTTCTCTAAAGATACTGCATACAGCAGCATCCGGAACGCTCATCCTGAAATTCCCCCACACTGCACGTTTTCCCTGTGCACCAATACAACTGACTCAACTCATCATCTAATTATCAAGCCATTTGTGAGCTGAATCAGGTGTATTAGAGCATAAACACACCAGACTCTGCTGTACTCTGCTCTAATGTGCAGGGCTTAATTGGTGACACTGCTCTTATTTGGCAGTGATGTCTGGTTAATGCTTAATACTGGCTCCATTGCTCCATTGCTTTGCTGTTGTACTCATCTGTAATCATGTTATTACATATTTATTATGTGGTAAGTAACATGATTTACCTTGAGACGTTGAGCTTTTCATTAACCCTTATTAGTTTAAAGTGATTACAATTGTATTGCGTCAGTGTTAAAATGCAATTAAGTTATACATATTCATCATCATCATCATCATCATCATCATCATCATCATCATCATCGCTTAGTCCAGATAGGGTTGCGGTTATACATATTCACTTCATAGTACATTTTCATAAGATTTACATTCTGTGTCGGCTTGATCAAGTCTCATCATCTGACTGAACACATGACAACTTTTGTTTATGCTTGCAAGTCTACGGTTATTATAAGTGAGTTAGTACATAATAAGTAACACAATGAATAACCTTTTCATCTGATTTACATTCTGTATTAGTGTATTCAGGTCTGAACATCTGACAACATACCAGACATTTTGGTAAGACTGTTGTTGAAATGCTGTTGTCTTTTATTAACAGATTTATTGTATAGTACGTAGCACAATGAATTACATTTTCAACTGATTTGCATTCTATATTAATAGGCTTGAGTCTATACTTCTGATCAATTAACTCTTTTGTTAACCCTTTTTGCTTTTGCTATATATTTGTATATATAACATATATATATATATATATATATGTATCCTGCCTTCCGCCCGAAGACTGCTGGGATAGGCTCCAGCACCCCCCTGCGACCCTGACGGAGAAGCGGTTTAGAAAATGGATGGATGGATGGATGTTATATATATCATATAACGTAATTATTCAAATGTGCATTCTGAATGAACTGCTTTCAGTTTTGACTTTTTCTTTTTTTAAGTTAAAAAATGTCAAAAAATGCCAAAAACTGAATGCCGTCTTTTTTTTTTTCATAAAACAAGACAGTAGCTTTTTTGTCAAATTCAGTTCATTAATAAAGTGTCTAATCTATTACTTACTTCAGTTTTTTCAATGATAATTGAGCAAGAATGACATATAATATAATATAATATAATATAATATAATATAATATAATATAATATAATATAATATAATATAATATAATATAATATAATATAATAAAATATAATATAATATAATATAATATAAATAACTCTTTAAAGAGTTTAATAGCAGACTCTATGACCAATATTTACATGTGACTGCTGAACTCTATGAGATCTACAAGAGCAGACATTGAGAACTCATTCAAAACAGAGTCTCTCATTTCAAGGTGAGTGTGATCCTGTCCAAAAGCATTATGGGTGTTAAAGGTGCAGTGGCAGTGGGGGTCAGAAGTGACCTGTAAAAGAAAGAGTGGCAGGTGGCTGAACAGGTGGTACACTCAGGTGGAGCTGAATGAAGGTGATGTAAGGGACAGCCTCTTCACAATAAAGCCCTTCAGAGACTCGATCTGTCTAGGAAGCTCACGCACTTACAACAAGAATCGCTCATTAAAATTAATTGGTCAGGTTTGATGTTTTGCTCAGGTCTGATTTCCCTGCCTTGGTGGTTCTCTGTGTGCAAAAGGAGCCTTCTAATGAGTGAAGCTCTCCCATGGCTGGCCCAGCTGCGATAGTCTCCACAGAAAAGCATAGATGAAAACAATGAGATGCTCTGGAGATGCTGCACATGAGCCGAAGGTCATGTCCAGTGCCAAACGTTAGCTAGAGTATAAATCTGCCCATCACTGACCCCTGGAGCAGTGGGGCTGCATTCTCTGAAGTGATGGGGCTCCATCCAACTACAGCAGGAGCCTCTCTGAACAAGATATTGAGCACATATGAAAATGGCTCAGATCTTCTTTTCTCCCGTCCTTTCCTCTCTTATTTTCCCCTCTCCACTCTTCTCTTCTCCTCTCTTCTCTTCTCTTCTCTTCACTCTTTTCTTTTCTTGTTCTCTTTTCTGTTCTCTCTTCTCTTCACTTCTTTTCTCTTCTCTTGGTCACTCGTAAGTTCTCTTCTCTTCTCTTCTCTTCTCTTCTCTTGTTCTCTTTTCTGTTCTCTCTTCTCTTCACTTCTTTTCTCTTCTCTTGGTCACTCGTAAGTTCTCTTCTTTTCTCCTCTCTTCTCTTCTCTTCTCTTCTCTTCACTCTTTTCTTTTCTTGTTCTCTTTTCTGTTCTCTCTTCTCTTCACTTCTTTTCTCTTCTCTTGGTCACTCGTAAGTTCTCTTCTTTTCTCCTCTCCACTCTTTTCCACTCTTCTCCTCTTTTCTAATCTCTGTGAAAGCGTCCCATATTTTGATTTGAAAAGATCTAGTTTTGCATTCACACACATCTGAAAACATCACATCTGTGTCACACTATGGCAAAGAAATCAGATTTGCACTACTCCTGCACTGTAATGTGAACACAGCTCATATTTACTTTCTCTTGTAAAACGTAACAGGTATATAAGACAGTCCATGAAAACAAGAGCACAGAGAAGATCGAAACACTGCTTAGGTTCACCACTGAACACACACACCCACACACACACACACACACA
>NC_051225.1:36738257-36778257 GCF_015220715.1 Pygocentrus nattereri
GTTAGGAGCCTCATTTCTCTGTAGCTTTGAATTTATTTTTCACTTATTTTCCTTTGACTCTCTCCTTCTTTATGTAAGCAGATTATGTTTTATCTAATCTCATTGGAAATGTCTCCTGACAAAATTGATAATTTGTGTTTTTTGACAGGAATTTGAATAAATGAAAGGTGGTCTCAGACTTTTGCACATCACTATTTGTATGGTGTGTATAATGTAGTGGGTAACACTGCCGCCTGAAATACAAGCAAAAACGCCTCACTACCAATAAGAGTCTCTGAGCAAGACTCCTTATACTACCTTGACTTACTTTTCTCATATGATTGAATTCTAAGTCACTCTGGATAAGATTGTCTGCCAAATGCTATTAATGCTATTAAAAATGCTCCCTCCTTTTCTGTCCTAAATAACACTGGACCTCATTCACGATCCGTTCTTTTTAAAAACCACTTACGCAGTTTTTACACAATTCATCAATGTTTGGGATTTGTTCTTAGGTAATCCCAAGATATTCCCAGAAATAAATTCCAAATAAAATAATAAATAATTGTCCAGAAAATATTCAAGCAAAATGAAAAAAAAGTATTGACTGTAATATTGGTTTTGATGTCTGATGCTGAATTGTAAATAATCGAAATATCCAAAATAATCGAAACAAACCATATCCACAATGCATCGTTTAAATTCGTTTCTATTTTGTTTGGGGTGCTTAACAGACACCTAAAAAAATATCATTCTAACTCAGTTAGAATACCCAGTATACTTAATTGTCACCCAGTATATGCTGTGTAATTACATTGTTTTTATGTCAATATGGCTCAGCTTCACTCAGCAGGACACCTGTGACCACACATGGATTGGCAAGAATATGTGTGTGTCCTAGTTCCTTTTAAAATGGGTCAGCACCAGCCAGCATTAGCTATAATCTGCATGTCCTCTGCATGCTAATTATAAAAGACTCATTACATCTCAATATCAAGTGCCTCTGGCATAGATTCTACATCTATAGTCTTTCAACGTATCCACAAATCCAATGTATGTGAAAACATTTCTCTATTGACTTTTAGCTAAATCAATATAGAAATAGGGAGACGTGACTTATCCACATGCAATGCAGTCTGTAAAACCTGTAAAATAACCATTTAGGTTTGTGTTGTTTTGGCTTCAGCATAATATTCAAAATATAGTGATCCTGTCGCATTATAGTAGAAGTATATAGTCGTTTTACAAGCGTAGTGCTTTCATTTAAGTGGACTAGAAGTATTCAAAGAGAGCAACATAGTCTTGATTAAATTGTTTGTCATACTTTACTGCAAATCCTTTTCAGTTGAGATGAAGTCTGTCAAATAATTGCATCACCAGATCCTTGGAATCCAATCCCAGCCATTTTCAGGTCTTACTTCATTCCTTCTTGACTTGAGAATTCATCTTTCTGCTGCCATCAGCTGCACCATCATGAAAAGTGATCCAGTCCCATGTCCAATTGCGATGAGTGATTCTACTACATCATCAGTAAAGAAGTGTGATCCTGTTTGCATGATCAGTAAAAGTGAGTGTTCCAGTTCACATCTTCAATAAAGATAAACAATGAAGTGCCATAAAAAATAAAAATGAGTGATCCAGTTCACATCAACGATAAAGATGAGTGATCCACCTCCATCATCAGTGAAGATGAGTGATCCACCTCAGGCATCAGTGGAGGAAGATATGATGATAGATCAATTTCCTGCAACAATAAGGATGAATGATTGTTGATTGAAAGTTCATTGATCTACTACCATCATCGATAAAGATGAATATTCCTCCTCTGTTGTCAGTGGATAAAGAGAAGTCTATAAGGTGATAGATCTAAAGATGAGTGATCCACTTCCATCTTCAATGAAGATGAGTGATCTACTCCCATCATCGTTGAAGATGAGTGATTCACTTCCAACATCACTGATCGATTTCCATCATTGCTAAAGCTAAGTGATCTTGTTCCATCATCAATAAAGACAAGTGATCTAATTCCATCATCAAAAAGATGAGTGAACCAGTTCACATAATCCAAGAAGATCATCTACGCTTTAGTTACAGTGCTCCTACAAATCTACCTCCACCGCGTTTCACAGCTGAGGTTGTTTTCTTTCTATTGTAGTTACATTATATCATTTTTCCCACAGTTTACTTTCATGCAAGTTCATCTCTTTCAGAAATTATATCTTAATGTAATATGTATAGGCCTATAAACAAGGTCTGGCTCAATGTTTAGGTCTCAAATTATCTCAAAATCACCATTATACTGATAAAGAGATGGTGACAATAGTAGATCATTCGTTCACATCCTCGGAAGATGCGTTCTCTGTGATTTCCCTTTCAATCGTCAGATCCATCCACACAGGGAAGGAGACCAAATCCCAAATAAAATGCTTTTCCACACTTTGTGTGCAGTTACACCAGTTATTTCCACCATAGAGGTCTCCAAATCCTGAAACTTCCACAGCGTAGTTTCAATTATATGGCTTAAAAACAAACAAATAACATTCTGTTTGGAAGTAATGGAGAGAAACCAAGTTACATCATTCATAATTTACAGCATTTTGGTCCTCTTGGATTAAGTTACAGATCACTTTTTGTAACAGTGAGCCTGTAGTGTGTATCAGAGGTAAATAAAATCTGTAATATTAAAAATAAAATAAAAAGCATTCATGAGTAAATCATATCTGACCAAAGTAATTTTATATCACTATTTAATAAACACATTTTGAAGGAAATCAAATACACCCACTTCCACAAAGAGTAAAGAATTATTCAACTTCAGGCTGCTTCATTTATATCTAACATAGCTTTGACTTCTTAGAAACAAATATATACATACAGATACACACATATACATAATGGTCTGTTAATGTCATGACCAAACCTTTAAAAGACTTATAAACAGACATCCATTACAGTAAAAAAGCAGTGGAAAAAGCTTGCAAAATAGCAGATGTGTTCAGAAATGTCTAAGCAAAAGGTTAATCCTTGTTTTTGAGAGGAGGTAAAATGCCAGGCGGCTTTTCACAGCCACGTAATATTGATATCTTCTAAGAAGCCTCTTCTTCCCATCAGCTTTTATTATCCTTCAGGAAACCACAAATATTCAGACATTGTGACACATTACACTGCCATCTGTATAGTCTATATACATTTGGGGACATATGTAGTGATTTTCCAAGTATTATAATGTGTTTAAATTTTAAATATTAAAAAAAAATTAAATAAAAATGATAAAGAAACTCACACAGTTAGAATTCTTCACAGTGGTAGTGATAGGAATGAGACAATGAAGCGCTATATACCACCTTAAACATTATATTTGAAGACACAGGAAGGTTCGCTGGCAGTTTTGTGTTGTTGACATGGCAACCCCTGTCCCTATCATAAAAATGATGGCCTTGTACTTTTCAAATGATTACATTTTTGCTTCTACTCAAGTAAACTCCTAAGGAAACATATCTATTTTTACATAGTTCGATTTAAGTCAATAATATTCTGTTCCTAAATCTCTTGTTTGGGTTTCTGTTGGTTCAGGTCCTGTTCTGCTTTACTGTTGATCCCTCCTCTCATTTGGAGCTCCATAATTTTATTTTATACCAAAAGGATCCAAAAAGAGAAGAACAGAATTAGAACAGAGGCTAATTAAGGGGCAGTCATGGTTAGGGAACTGGCCCTGTGACCGGAAGGTTGCTGGTTCGATCCCCAGCACTGACAGTCCATGACTGAGGTGTCCTTGAGCAAGACACCTAACCCCCAACTGCTCCCTGGGTGCTGTGGATAGGGCTGCCCACTGACCCGTGTGTGTGTGTGTGTGTGTGTGTGTGTGTGTGTGTGTGTGTGTGTGTGTGTGTGTGTGTGTGCGTGCTCACTAGTGTGTATGTGGTGTTTCACTTCATGGATGGGTTAAATGCAGAGGTGAAATTTCCCCATTTGTGGGATTAAAAAGTGTCACTTACTTAATAAACCGCGGTTCTTCTGCTGATAGATGTTGGATGGACTAAGATGTTCTACAACAGATCTGTTACTTAGCATTTAAGTAGCTTTTGGAGCTGCTAGTTTGACCCTTTGACTCAAGTTGTTTTTTTAAAAAGATACTTTTACCTGTACTTTAGTCATTATTTCACTGCAGTAACAATATTTCACTTGAGCTTAGGCCTCACCTCTGATTTTAACCTCTTCTTATCTAATGTCTCATCAGTGATTCGTTTGTTCATGTTTATCTACTTTAACTAGTCCTCAGAGTAGTTGGTGAGCATGCATGCCCATGTTGGTCAGTAAAATGGACAAGCATGTGGAACTGGAATAGTCTCTGTGCTACCTTTCCTATCACTGTGTAAAAGAAGCTCCATGCTGCCTTTGTTGTTTGATGCACTGCAAGTGAATCCATCCACCAATTCACGTCACTATGGAAATTCTAATTATCGATTTCTTCAAAGTAACAAAAACATTCACTGAACACACATTTGAGTAATGTCTTTAGATAATATGTGTCTTACATATGTAATGAGCCTTAACTCCAAGTGCAACTATACATTATTTAATAATGGTAATAAAATATATATCTTAAAATGTGTATGATTTGCAAACCGAACGCAAACTGGTTTTTCATCTTTATAGCCGAGCAAGCAAGTCAGCATTCATGAAAGTATTTTTAAATGATAGTTTATATTGTGGCATTTTGAGAAAACTGCACTTGTCCTGCCCATCTTATCTCAGCATTGCCATCTTTATGGAGAAGCATATCACATATCACAAGTCAATATCACATATTTCACATATCGAGAGACAACAGTGTTCAACATATATTAATAACAAATAACATGCTCACGTTTTAAGGGGTTAAACTAAAACATAGGGCTGTAATCAGCACCACCACTCCTGTCCACCAATTGACCAAAATAATGTGGGAAAGCTCCAGTAAGGCATGGCATTTAAGTGGCCATGTAAACATGCCGTTGCAGTGATGGTGCAGATGTAATGTGTGAAATGATGGGCTAGCTGAATGGAATGAAGGCTTCACAGGCACTGAAGTGCTTTTCCTGTGGGGCCGGTGAGTCAGGGATGGAGATGATGGCGCGTGTGTCATAAGCAGGCGCCAGACAGGACGCAGATGGAGTGGGTGGGCGTTTCACTCTCTCTCATTTATTAATGTTTATTTAGAGAGAGAGAGAGAGAGAGAGAGTGGATGATTCTACCCTACGTCATTTCAGACATGCATCAAAGTGTTCAGTTGCTTTGGTTAAGCGGGAAGGTGAATGTGGTGAGGAGATGGCATTTAGTGAACCGGTCATGCTGGGCTTTTATAGAAGCTTTTATGCTGCAGTTTTAGCCACTGTGCTTCTGTTTCTGGCATTACATAACCGCTTAAAAGGCCAAAAAGGTCATTTTGACCCTTTTTAAATTTTACATACTTTTGGCAGAACAGAGAATACTTTCAAAACTTTTAAAATACTTTTTGTAGTGAGTTTTGGAATAAATATATATTAGTCTATAAGCACTAGCAGTAGCAGACTCTACAAATAACTACAATATTATTTTTTCTGAAAAAAAACATTGTGCCACAAATGAATTATTTGAGCAAAAAAAAATGTAATATTTTCTAATTTTTTCCAAATATTTTGCAATGAAAATCAGCTAAAGTGGCAAAAAAAAAGCGTTGATCACAGAGCCAATTCATAGGCTAATGAAAATGGTCAAAATGATGACTAATGGCTTCATGAGGTAGACACACTTAGAATTGATGGTGGTTTTTACGCTCTGGGGTCTGAGGGCATTTTCTTGATTTTTGCATATCTTCTTAAATGAAAGACACTCGCAAATAACATGACAGACAGATGCACTGATTCATATCACAATGCTCCGTTATCTTCATCACTACTTTCCAAAAACACTCTAGCCACTGTGAAATCTCTGCATGCCATTTCTTGTGTATCTGATGTGGACTGGATGAACAATGCAGGGTTTCCGACATGATGGGTCAGTCCTTCTGAGTGTCCATTGGTCAGTTTCACACAGAATGTAGACGGACACACAAACCCACCAGTTCCACACAGTGAGAGGCAGATGACATGTATCTCAGCCCCTCTTCACAGCCTCATAACTCTGGATGTGAGTCATCTTGTGATAAGTGGGAATGGAAAGGGCGACTCTATAGGTATTTCTGTGCTGCAGTGCTTAGATCAAGGTTGTGCAAAAGATTATGATTATGTAAAGTAATGCTTTGTTTAATTTACTTAACAAACTAATAATGAGTAGATTATACCCATTATATTTATAATTAACAGTTGCTTGATACATTAGTTACCAGCTTTGGCTTTATATGGCTTAATGAGGGAAAAATGAAATCTTAAAATTTGTGCAAAAGATAGTAGTGTGCTGTCGCCTCACAAGTAGGGCCTGGGTTTGATTCCCCGGCCGGGCGACCAGGGTCGTCTCTGTGTGGAGTTTGCATGTTCTCCCCATGTCTGCGTGAGTTTCTTCCCACAGTCCAAGGACATGCAGTCAAGCCAATTGGACAAGATTATTTGATCTGTCATGATTTATTTAAACAATTGCATTGTGACAGTTACACTCACCGGCCACTTTATTAGGTACACCTGTTCAGTTGCTTGTTAACACACATGGTTAATCAGCCAATCACACGGCCACAACTCAATGCATTTAGGCATGTAGAGGTGGTCAAGACAACTTGCTGAAGTGCAGACCGAGCATCAGAATGGGGAAGAAAGGGGATTTAAGGGACTTTGAACGTGGCGTGGTTGTTGGTGCCAGACGGGCTGGTCTGAGTATTTCAGAAACTGCTGATCTACTGGGATTTTCACGCACAACCATCTCTAGGGTTTACAGAGAACGGTCCGAAAAAGAGGAAATATCCAGTGAGCGGTCAGTTGTGTGGACGAAAATGCCTTGTTGATGTGAGAGGTCAGAGGAGAACGGGCAGACTGGTTCCAGATGATAGAAAGGCAGCAGGAACTCAAATAACCAACCAAAATCTCTGAGGAACGTTTCCAACAACTTGTTGAAAGTCTGCCATGAAGAATTAAAGCAGTTCTGAAGGCAAAAGGGGGTCCAACCTTTTACTAGCAAGTATAGTACCTAATAAAGTGGCCGGTGAGTGTATAACTAGTGTTACTTCCGAATTTGTGTGTCCATCTATAACTGGTATGGAATTGACCAATGGACACTCAGGAAATCACTAAGGACTGACCATCATGCCAGAAACCCTTCATTCTTTATTCAGTGCACATCAGAGACTCTTGAGAAATGCAGTACAGAGAGTTTACAGCTGCTAAAGTTGCTGCAGAGCTTTTGAAAAGTAGTGATGAAGATAACGGAGCATTTTGATATGAAGCACATGAGTATCATGTTATATGAAGAGCCTTTAGAGGCAAATTGAAGAAGATATGCAGAAATCTTAGTCCCCAGAGGTTTTGTCATTAATACAGTCTGAAAATTCTTCTGTTATGGCTCACAGTTAAATTCTACTTCTGTCTGCACAAGCTTTGAAATTTAAGGATTTTTAATTACCAGCAATTATTCATAAAGTGACGACTATTATCTCGGGTGGCTGCAATCAGAGCAGATATGTACACCAAAGTGAAAAATTTCCCTCTGCAAACGCAGCTTAGAATGGCAGTAATTAAAGCTCTGTTCTACCAGAGCGCG
The DNA here is from genome assembly GCF_015220715.1 of Pygocentrus nattereri. NCBI lineage: Eukaryota > Metazoa > Chordata > Actinopteri > Characiformes > Serrasalmidae > Pygocentrus > Pygocentrus nattereri. Next base: position 36,745,941 of record NC_051225.1, read on the forward strand.
CTCACAAAACTCCATTGTTTCCACACTATTTATAATTTACAGAATTTAAATCCCACAATGGAAGAAAACGAGAGTCTGGCTTAAAGCGTATGACAATCATCTGCACAAAATTACAGCGTCGACTCACCAAATACAGCCTCATGCTCTATTAACCTAACAGCACTTTTAGAATAAATAAATAAAAGAAGAAAAAAAAACCCTTCTAGTTTATTGCAGAGTAAAGGAGATCAAATTACTACACTTCTTGGGAAATCATCTTTCTGAGCGTAAAATAATTAAATGAATTAATTCCTAATGAAATGTAATAAATGTGCTATGTTGCCTGTTTGATCTCGGTTTAATTATAATCAAATGTGGGTGGCAACAAGCTTTATTTACTCAGTTCTGTTTACTGAAGTGCATTCATTCTACTTTTTATTCCGTGGCAGTTTACGCATGAACTGTTTTAGCTCCTATTTTTCTTTTTTTTTTTGGGAGGGTTTAATTTGACTCTGTTGTGTTGGTGCAGCTCCTGTTCTGCTTTCTTGCTGACCACTCCTCTCACTTTGGAGCTTTAACATTTTGTTCTAGGCCACAATGACCGCAAAAAAAGAAGGGTAGAGTCGAACAAACTTCTTTAAATCACTCAGCATTTAAGACTTAACGGCTTCGATCTTCCACAGCTTCTTCATCCACAATCATGTTGGTGTCAAAATAACTTTTCTTGTTGATTTTCTAAGTGATAACAAGTTAACACATCCTCTACAGGAACTCACTGAACCCATTAAAAATCCCAGGCTTGTTAAATACTAAGGCGTATTATTCAGCAACTACAGGGACGTCAATGCAAACTGATTGAGCGCTGTAAAAAAAAATGGTCAAAAACTGCAACATTAAAGTAAAATATATTAATTCAGCAACATATAATAATGTTACGGTCAAAAAAATAATTTTACGAACGTTTCCGATAAAGGTTTTGCAGAAACCGTCATTTTACGGATTTTTCCTAAATCTTTACGATCAAACACCTTCATTAAAATGATAGTACAAAAAGTTCTGCAGATAAAAACAGCCACTTTACAAAATTACTCCAATCACACACCATGAAAATGTCATTTTGAATGTAATATTATACAAAAAATGTAAAACTAATAAGATTTACCTTTTACCTTTTAGATTTAACTAGGATACACCTTGCTAGTAAAAGGTTGGACCCCTTTTGCCTTCAGAACTGCCATAATTCTCCGTGGCACACTTTCAACAGGGTGTTGGAAACGTTCCTCAGATGTTTTGGTTGGTTATTTGAGTTCCTGCTGCCTTTCTATCATCTGGAACCAGTCTGCCCATTCTCCTCTGACCTCTCACATCAACAAGGCATTTTCGTCCACACAACTGACCGCTCACTGGATGTTTCCTCTTTTTCGGACCGTTCTCTGTAAACCCTAGAGATGGTTGTGCGTGAAAATCCCAGTAGATCAGCAGTTTCTGAAATACTCAGACCAGCCCGTCTGGCACCAACAACCACGCCACGTTCAAAGTCCCTTAAATCCCCTTTCTTCCCCGTTCTGATGCTCGGTCTGCACTTCAGCACGTTGTCTTGACCACCTCTACATGCCTAAATGCACTGAGTTGCAGCCGTGTGATTGGCTGATTAGCTATTTGTGTTAACAAGCAATTGAATTACCTAATAAAGTGGCCGGTGGATGAATATTTAATTACAAATAATTAGTGTCTTTTTACAGAAATTTGCATGTAATGTGAAAAAGCAGAATAATGCTGTGTAAATAATGCAGTCTTTTTTTATGCATTTTTTAATTATTGGCATAATCCTTAAAATAACAGTTTTTTTTATTTAATAAAATAAAATAACAGAGATTTATATATTGTTTAAGAAAACAGAAAACTACTGTCAAAATTTTGGATTATTTTATGTAAATTTAGGACATTTTTTTTACAGTGAACTATTCTCTGGTTGTACAAGTATGTAATAAGACTTTGGGCCTGCTGGTGGGCTCTGGACATTTATGGGGTTACACTCAGCAAATAAAGAGAAATAAGCTTGAGCTTAGCTGCTTGTTTATTTAAGTGGAATAGGATGCTGAGCTGGTGGACCAAGTACAGTGAAGTATCTGACTGATCTTCAGTGCCCTTCTTGGCACTGGGATGGAACCCTCAAGGGTACCTCTCAGTACCATTAGTCAGGGAACATATTTGTGGATATAATCCACAGAAATTGTATTTTCTATGCTGTATTGACTCCACACGCCGCATTTCATTGCAATTTTGCTGAATGAAAAATGTACTTGAACAGCACCTTTATTTCCAACAGTGTACATTCAGATCCACAGAACATCTCTGAAGCTTATCAGAATTTCCTTAGAGCCAATCCGCACTCTGTATGCAAATCTGAACTGGAGAAGAGGAGGAGCTACAACAATAAATCCCTCAGCTCCAATGTGACAGTGGTGAGCACTACAGGGAGAGAGAGAAGCTAAGGCCACCACAGCAGCATCCCAAATTTCAAACCCTTTCTCACTAAAGGTCTGCACACTGGCAACAGCAGCAGTGCTCACGACTCTGGGAGAAGTAATAATAATAATAATAATAAGTTGAACTTATATAGCGCCTTTACACAAAACCCAAGGTCGCTTTACAAAATGCATATCACCTTACACAAGGCCCGAGGAAGATGCAGGAGAAAAATGAAGGAGAAAAAGATGAGATTTCAATAAAGATTTGAAATGAGAAAGAGAAGAGGTAGAGCGAAGAGAGAGAGGAAGAGAGTTCCAGAGCAAGGGGGCCGCAACACTGAAGGAACGACCACCCATAGAGCTGAGCCTGAACCTATGGACCACTAGAAGGCCTGCTTCCGAAGACCTGAGGTTACGAGTGGGCTTGTAGGGTATTAGAAGGTCGAGTAAGTATGCAGGAGCCAGGCCATGAAGTGCCTTGAATGTGAGAAGTAGAATTTTACAGTGAATACGTAAAGTAATGGGCAGCCAATGAAGTCTCTGAAGAACAGGAGTAATGTGCTCAGATTTTTTAGTGTATGTGAGAATCCGTGCTGCAGAATTTTGCACTATTTGTAACAACCTAAGTGACTTAGCGGGGAGCCCATAGAGCAATGAGTTACAATAGTCCAGGCGAGAAGTAAGAAAAGCATGGACCAGAGACTCAGCTGCAGCCGGGGACAGTAAAGGACGGATACGTGAAATATTGCGAAGGTGGAAAAATGCCGACCTAGACAGAGACTTGATGTGCGGTTCAAAAGACAAAGAAGGGTCAAAAAGAACACCTAGGTTTCGGACAGTGACAGATGGAGTGATTGTAATATCATTTACAGTGAGAGCAAGATTTTTGAGAGCGTTAACAGTTGACTTGGAGCCAGTAACTATAAACTCGGTTTTGTGTGCATTTAAAGAAAGAAAATTTGCCCTAAGCCAGGAGTTCAGGTCAGTAAGACATCTATTTAACTGGGGTGGGGGAAACAGTGCTGCTGGTTTGAAGCTGAGATAGATCTGAGTATCATCAGCATAGCAATGAAAGTGTAAATTGTGACTACGAAAAATATAACCGAGGGGGAGAATATAGATTATAAAAAGAAGGGGACCAAGGACGGAACCCTGAGGGACACCATGTTCAATGGGCACTGTGTCAGACGTATGGTTCCCAATTGAAATAAACTGAAGCCTGTTAGTCAGATACGAGTGGAACCAGGATAGTACGGTTCCAGAGAGACCAATCTCAGTGAGCCTAGTTAAGAGAACATTGTGATTTACTGTGTCGAAAGCAGCAGTGAGATCAAGAAGCAAAAGAATGGAGATGCAACCTGTATCCGCGGAAAGGAGAAGGTCATTTAGGACACAGAGAAGAGCAGTCTCGGTGCTATGATGCAAACGAAAACCAGATTGAAATTTTTCAAATAGATCATTAGAGTTCAAAAAATCAAGCAGCTGGGAAGCCACGACCTTTTCTAGAACTTTAGAGATGAATGGGAGATTTGAAATAGGCCTGTAATTGCTCAAAATTGTTATATCTGAGTCAGGTTTCTTAATGATAGGTGTGACAGCTGCTGTTTTTAAAGACACAGGAACATATCCAGAAGTGAGTGAAAGATTAACCAAGTGGCATATTGGTTCGGAAAAGATAGAGACACAGCGTTGAAGAAGATGGGTAGGAACAGGGTCCAGTCGAGAGGATGAAGTCTTAGAGTTAGCTATAATATTGACAATAGAAGTTGAGTCAGTCAGAGAGAAATTTGAAAAAGAAAGTGACAGAGTTGGAGAGAAAACGATAGGCCCATGGCAGTCAACAGGGGTATTCAACAGGTCTTTATAGATGGTTGACACCTTGTTACCGTAGAATTTCAGAAAGGCATTACATAGATCAGTTGAGGCAGTATTTGGAGTTGATGGGGGTCGCAGAAGCTTATTTACCACTGAAAACAGAAGCTTGGGATTCTGACCAGCAGCACTGAAAACATCCGCGTAGTATGATGCACGAGCATTGTTTAGTGCTACTTTGTATGAGGCCAGATGATCAGTGTAAGCTAGATAGTGAACCTGCAACCCAGATTTCTTAAAAAGACGTTCTAGACGTCTTCCAGCTGTTTTCATATTGCGGAGAGCAGGAGTAAACCAAGGCGATCTATGAGTAGAAGGCACAGATCTAGTTTTCATCAGTGCCAAGGTGTCAAGACAAGCACGTAGAGTGCAGTTATAGAAAGATATAGCATCATCAGTGGATTGCATTGAACTAAGATGGGCAAAATTCCAGAGAGGCCAACAGAGAAGGACAATCAATAGCCTTAACATTACGATAAGTAAGTACAGATTTTGAGTGAGGTTTAGGAACAGGTGGAGAGAAAGAGGCATTGATTAGTATATGGTCAGACACACCAACACAATGTCCAGTTATATTAGTAATAATCCCACCCGTAGATCAGATTATGTCCAGAATATGACCCTTCTTATGAGTCGGAAAGTCAACGTGTTGAGTTAGATCAAAACAGCTTATCAATGACAGGAATTCTGAAGAGGCAGAAGAGATAGAGTCAAGGTGGATATTAACATCGCCAAGAACAATGATGGAAGAGGAGAGTGAACTGGCAAACGCCAAGATCTCCCCAAATTCTGACAAAAATTCAGTCAGAGAACTCTTTGGGGGGCGGTAAATCATTAAGAAGATACACCCAGGAGCCTTGAGAACCATGACTTCAAAAGAGGAAACATCTTGCGGGTTGCCCAAAGTCAATTCAAAATTGTCCCTGAATAAAACCGCCAGTCCCCCACCTCTACCTGTTTTTCTAGGTGAGGCCAGATAATTAAAATTAGGGGGAGAAGCAGCATTCAGGTAAGAAAAGTCACCCGGTACCTGCCACGTTTCAGTTAAAAAGAAGAGATCCAACTGATGCTGGTCGATAAGGTCATTGACTAATGCAGCCTTATCTGTGAGCGAGCGACAGTTCAGTAGCGCCAGGTTAGATAGACGATGTGCCGAGATCGAAGGAGCAGACTGATGCGACGATGTAGAACGAGGGATCTCCAGTAGAAACCTACGGTTCACTCCACGATGCGCTCTTCCAGGGCGTCGCCTAAAGCAACGATCAGTAATCCGTACTGCGGGATGATTGATGCACAGTGCCTGAGGTGCTAGATAAGTCTGACATTTACGGCCACGATGTATATATCGGGGTCGTCTAGAGATGCTGATAGAGCAGCAAAGATTGTAAGTGGGAGCATCAAGCCGACGGAAAGAACGCAGCCTTCGTAAGTCTTCGCTGGAGTATGAGTAAATAGGATAAAGGCTCGGAGTACCAGTTAATTCCTCCATCGCCCGATCAAAAAATGATAGTCCGAGAAAAGGCAAAAGTAAACACACCGCAAGCCCATTTAGCCACCCGCACGACATCAGAGCCACAGGGGCGGTTCGTGCAAGCAGGCTCGCAGCTAGCAACAATAGCCGACGAAATTGCCGGTGAAACCAAAAGTTAGGAATGTGCCGTTCGTGCAGACAGGCTGGCAGGCAGGCTCGCAGGCAGGCTCGCAGCCAGCAACAGCAGTCAATGAAACTGCCGGTGTAACCAAAAAGCCAGGAATGTCACCACAGCGCAAGCAAAGCTGCAGCAGCGGATCAAAACACGTGTCCAGAGAAAACCCAAATCCAGAGCAGTCGAGGTAAAGTCCAGCAAAGTATAACAGACAGAAAAAAAAAACAAATAGAAGAAAATCCAGCGAGAAGCGGCAGCAAACAAAGCGCACAGCGTACTCTCAACCGGAACCGGAAGTCGAACCAACCACTAACATAGAAGATGTGCGGCGGTTCACTCAACCGAGTGCACAGAGCACTCGGTTGCAAATCAAATTTATTTGTATAGCGCCTTTTACAACGGATGTCGTCACAAAGCAGCTTTACAGAATTTTGGAAAAGACAAAGTTTTAACAGGACTTTAAGAATGTACCTTGGGACCTTGGGAGGAACCAGGCACACCAGGGGGGACCCATCCTCCTCTGGTCAAACTACATACAAATAGCAGTAATATTGGTATTAGGAATAGCTAGCAGTCTATGAGAACATCAGTAAACTGATGCCAAGTATGGTAAGATTTTCTGAATGTTTTATTTCACTCAATTTATATGAGGAGAGTGTCAAAATGAACTTAAACCTGGCCCTCATTGGCTCTGCCTGCAGGCATTCCACAGCAGTGCTCTGCTATGCAACACTACGTTATGCATCCTGCATGCAGTGGCCTTTACAATGTCCCCTTGTGCACACATTTCAGCAGAGAGTAATTCCCAAACTTTATGAAACATCACAGAGAGAACTTGAAAATCAACTGACATCGACAGCCTATCTAGCCCTCTTTAATTATTTAAATAGAGAATCTATTCTCCAGGCTGTTGAAGCTAAGAAACACTTTTAATTTGAATGTTTTTCTGCACTTCATTGAGCAGAGACAGAAACCAGGCCTTGTCAGTCATGCTGACATTTTGCTGAATGCAAAGGTCTCGTTTGTCTATAGGCAAAATAAAAGTTTATTGTTTAAAAAGGTGATGTTCTTATTTTTTGTTTCTTGAATATAAAGGTAACGAAATGATGCCGTTACCATGGCCAAAAAGCCGTGGCACATACTGAACTGTGGGCCCACTGCACTGCTGCATCCCTACTATACACAGTCACTTTTAATGTTCATTTACTGTAACTGAGCTCCACTTTTCTAATGTTCAAGACTGCCAAAGATGTTCAAAAGTGAGAAGCGGCAAGCTGCGATGATGTAAGACGCTGCCAGTTTGTTGTGTACAGCAGCCTGTAGCTCCCCTTGATGATGGCGTGTCTGTAAGCAATAGCTAGCTAGCAAGTTCGGTTGGTCTAGCACATTAATTTACATTGTTAAACCTTGAAAAAGCTCCTGCGTTTGAATTTATGCCTCTTTGCACATGTGATGCTTACTTATACTTAAATGGGTTGCCAGGTATACAGTTTTAGATGGGAGAGTCTGTTTGAGTTTTCTATATAAATATACAACTACATATATAAAGTGCCATTCTAGCCTAATAAGTTAGCAATAGCTAGATAGCAAGTTTAGCTGGTCTAGCACAGTCAATGACATTATTAAACTTTGTAAAAAGCTTCTACATCCGAAGTACTTCTCTGTCTGTGTGAGGCTTATATATATATTTAACTGTTTATATTAAACTATATGTTTAACTCTCTGGGATCTGAGAGCATTTTCTTTTGAATGTTTTCTCAAATATGCCTTTAAAGGCATTTGCATATGACGTTCTACCCACGTACTATATATCAAAATGTTCAAATCAATCTCAGCTCTTTCAGTAATGAGGCTCTTTGTCCTGGAGCACTGAATATAGAGATAATATAGAGATAATTCAACCCTAAAGCAGAAATTCATGATAACTCTTGTGAAAACAAAGCTTTGCTCATGTGGATGAATTGTTTTGGTGATTGAAATGTGTTAATAAAAGCCTTAGATTGACAAAAGTAGTGGAATGTATGCATAAAATAGCCCATAAATGTTTTCCTCTTCGATATTTTCCAAAACCGCTGCAGCAACTTCAGCAGCTGAAAAACGTTTGCACACCATTACACATCTGTGACTGTGGTGACTAAACAAAAAATGCAGAGTTTCCGGCATGATGGTCAGTCCTTTGTGATTTTCTGAGCGTCCGTTGGTCAGTTTCATGCAGAATGAATACGGACACATGAATCCAGCAGATCCACATGGTGAGAGGCAGATGACGTGTATCTCAGCCCCTCTTCATAGGCTCATAACTCCTGATGTGAGTCATGTACAATCTTATGAGAAGATTTTACATTTATGGCACTTGGCAGATGCTCTTATCCAGAGCGACTTACAATTTGATCAATTTGCACAGGTAGGCGAAGGTGGTGTTAGGAGTCTTGCCCAAGGACTCTTATTGGTATAGGGTAGGGTGCTTGTCTAGGCGGGGATTGAACCCTAGTCTACAAGGCAGAGGTGTTACCCACTACACTACCCAACTCACTGCACTCCAACTCACATAAGATGGAATGGAACGGGCGATGCTACAGATTCAGGAAATGTTTGAACTGCATAACTGTGCTGGATTATTACCAAGATATTAGTAGAAACACAAAGCAACATCTAATCTGATGTGCCGACACCCAGAGGTCTTTGTTGAGAGGGCCAACTTGGGTACGGAGTATATAAAGTGCTATTCTATCCCATCATTGTGCTTCTGTTTCTCAATCTACACTGTTTTAAGCCCATTTCACCCCAGACATAGTAAATGAAGCAATACGCTCCTACATTAATCACTGTAGCCTTTCACTGTGATGGAAATAAGGGAAAAAATACAATTGGTGTCACGTTTCAAAAATGTGCCACCCAACATGCTTGCCACTTCTAGGCAGAATCAGGAACGAAATGCAGGGGTTATTCTATAATATACAACATAGGCTAATAAAAGATCACCAAATGTAATTAAAATTCCTTGAAAAGGTGATAGAAATCTCTTCTGTAGGTTAATGTTCTGAGCTCACATGCATCTCCCACTCTTCATACAGCCTTTCAGAGAGTTAGCAATGGTCATGGTAGCGAGTCAGGCTTTTATTGTTGATCTACATTGAGTTTATTTGACTAATAAACTGAAAAGGCAGACATTTGTATCCGATAAAAACAGAATACCAACACAAACCTCTTTTGCCTCAAACGTGACGCATCTGGTGTGAAATAACAAGCATGGTTCCAGCTTACCACTCGTGCCGCACCGAATCTTGTGTGAAATTGGCGCGAGGTCGGTATATGATAAAGCCAATGAAGAAAAGGAAATAAAAAGAACTTTTTAAGGGTCGAATGCAAAGTGTGAGGGTAAGAAGGTGACTAAACATCAGAAGATCAGTCAAATGGTCCAGCAGCTCAGCATCTTAATAAACTTGTATATACAAGCAGCTAAGAGCATTATTATTATGTCTATTTATTTGCTGAGTTTAACCAATTAAATGACCAGAGCCCACCAGCAGGCCCACTTCTATAACACTACACTTCTACAACCTAAGAATACCTCAGCCAATTTGCACTGAAGTCGCTGTAGTTACTGAATAATAAGCCTTAGTACGTAATAAGCCTGGGATTTTAAGGGTTAACATACTGGAAAATAGCATAAAATATAAAATAACTTTTGCTAAAGGCAAAATATTGTTTCCCAAGTATGTCAACCCTTTAAAATTCTAGGTGAATTATATACTACGGCTAGGATTTTAAGAGATTAATATATTGAAAAAAAGCATAAAATATAAAATAACTTTTGCACAGGCCAAATTTTATCTTTGTTTCCCCGGTATGTTCAATTAGGCAAATATACAGTAATCGTACATAAACAGTTCAAAGTTTGAAGGATATCATCCCAGTTAGCAAAATGTATGTCATAAAATCTGCTGGATAAATGGAAATATTTTTACAAACAAAACTTTTGTTTATATCTTTTGGTTGGATGTCAAATCGATCAGTAGGAACCCTAAACAAACTAGGACCAATGCTTTGGTCCAGATGAAGGGAACCGAACTATAGAAATAAACTCCGCCTTTGTTTGTCACTAAAATCAAAAAAGAAAACTCCTCCTAAGGCTGTGAGATTCCTTCACTCTTTGTTTTGCTTCTTCATGTGATGGAATTCTGTGACTTGTTTTCTGATTGGTTGTTTCTGCCCCGCCCCTCACACGACCTTATGACCTTTCGGCTGTCGTGATCTCACACTATAGGCTTCTGCGACCTTTGACCCCAGGTCTCCAAAGCTTATGCCTCTGACCAGTGGGAAAGTGGGGTCCTCCACTCTCAGCATGTTCATACACACTAACAAACACCCGCAAGTAAAGTGGGGGAGGGGTGGGAGAAAGCCCGCCGGTATTGATACCCCCTCAGTGGACGAGTCTCCAAGTCTGTTGAATTTCAAAACTGGAGTCTCTATCTTTGTTTGGCTGACAAATGCAGCACAATAGGTTAAAAAGGCCAGTACTAAGAGGGGCATCGCAGATGCCAAGGCGCTTTTCTCTCCAGCTTTAAGAGGTCAGAGGAGAGGTGGGTCCAGCAAGCGTGTGGGAAACTCTAGAACGGATCATAGCAATGCTGTTTATGCACAAGTCTTTGCTTAATGGCAGAAGGAGTTGAAATATCGGACTTACACTTCTTAAAGTCATAATCCACTGTATCAAATTGGGTAACACTGCTTAAAAGGTGTCTACATAGCACATTCATAACATCCTACATAAACACTTTAAAACGTTCATGAATGTTTGAATCATTATTCATAAAACATACATGTTTTATATGATATTAATATTAAATACTATGTAATATTACTGAGAGATGTTTTTTTTTTTCAAAACAAAAGTTCTCATTTAGTAATAGAAAACTATATTATTTTCTGGAGAGTTAAAAAAAAAACGACCTTGCTTTACCCCTTTGGTCATTAAGTGCTAAGGCATATCATCATACTGATTGCAGATGGCTCGTCAATCAGTTGATTGATTGTTCCTAAGCATATTTATAAGTGTGACATGCAAAACACCAACTGCTTAAGAAAAAACAACTAATCAAAAAGGTAGAGGTACAAGTGATATGTGTGTCAAAGCATTTAATGACCAAAGGGATGAAGCAGGTCATTTTTGTTTTGGCTGTCCAAAAATGAAGTGTTTCACTGAAAAAAATATAGTTTTTAAAATCTCAGTAAAATGACATAGTAGTCCATATTAATATCATGTAAACATGTATGAACTATGAATGTTGGTTTAAACGTTCATGAACATGTTATGGCATTTTTATGTAAGATGTTATGAATGTATTATGTAGACACCCTACAAGTAAAGTGTTACTGTGAATTTCATTTATAGTTTGATGTGATTCAGTTTTATGATATCAAATTACTTTTGAATAAGTCCAAAATTCTGACTTTGATTTTGCTGCTCTCTATGGCCAGAATTAATGCCTCAGAGGATCCAGGAATATTCTAGAGGAGAATGTTCATAAGACAAACCTTATTAGGTTCTGAATATTTTTAACTACCACAGAATGCGATAGAGGTGATTTGTCAAAAAACCCTATTTATTCTGGCCACAGAGAAATCCAGCTGCTTAGACCCAGAGTTCCTATAATGGGCATAATGCGGACTACTGAATGACACATGACTACAGTGGTGTAAAAAAATGCCAATCCCACTGTCCTCAATTCGGGAAACTTTACCCTGTGAGCAACATGTACCCTCCCCACCTGGAGTGGTTGATGATGAGGAGTCAATGGCGAGAACCCACTTTCCGAGCTCACAACTGGCAGTAAGTAGTGACACAATAAGTTAAAGCAGTCACATTAAAAATGAACCAATCATGCAAGCCCACATGCACACAGTGGACCATACCAAAGCTCACTGGAAGTGAACGCCAGACCACCAATTTCAGGTCCCACACCAAACTCACAGATCAAGCAGCTCTGGGTCAGGAAAAACTCTAATGTGAAAATACACGTAAGCATGTTCAAGGTTCTACATAGAAAAATGAAGAACCATTTTTAAGAGTGTCAAGGGGATCTATGCCTAAGTGCACAGTGCTGAATAGAAGCCTGAACGGACTCCAGTGAGTCTCAGAGATGCACTGTGATCCGATCACTCAAACCTCTTTCGGAGGTGGTCAGGGGCTCATATGATCACTGGTGAACGCTAGAGTGACGTCCCTGACAACAATCCTGGACCACCTAAACATCTGCGTCACCACAGCAGAGACAAAGGCAGCTGTGTAGCTTCTTTCTTCATCTCCTCATCCACTGGTTTATAAGTTGCATTAGTGGTTCTAAACATTTGTGACATCCTGTACATGCACACAAACAAGGACGCGTCTGGACATTTTTGTCTGACAACAAACACAGCAGCCAGAATTTATTTTGATTCAGGAACAGCTCTGTAGGCTTTACATCCCAGCCCTAAACATTTTCAAGGCAGCAGTTTTTGGGCTGTCCTTTCTGGCTGGTTTTAGGTTTTCAAACAGCATCAGCTGTTCATGGTATTTGTCAGGCATAGCTGGCTGTGTCTGGATGTGTGACATGCCTTTTAAATAATGTTTCCTGTGGGATTTCTTTGTAAACAATGGTACTGAAAGGAACACTGAGGTGCTCCTTGTATTTTCCAGTTAGTATGGATGTTTGGGTTTTAGAGGGTAACTCAGAAGTAAAGTAATGAGTGAGTTTTCTTTTCCCAACTGATATAATCTCATTACAAATTTGGAACAAAAATAAACAAAGCTGTATTAAACTGTGCAGAAGTCTGTTCTATAGAGGTTGTATTCCCTCATTTTTACTTAGAAAATAACAATAAATAAACATCTTTTGACCAAGGCTGCCCAAACTTTGACATACACACCAGAAGTCCTGGTTTGGTTTTAGAGAGTAACTCAGAAGTAAAGTAATGAGATTTCTTGCCCCAGCTTATCGTATTACAATCTTTGAGAAGTCATTAGTAGTATATTAAATTCTTTGATTTTATGAGTAAATGCTGCTAATATAGTCATTTGCCGGTTTGAAAAGATTACATTTAGTTTATTTTCTATATTAAAATAATGCATCTCTGCAGAATAACTTTTAATACTTTATAACTTTTTATGAAAAATAACATTTTTCAGTCATTTTGGTGTTCAATTTCCATTTATTTGTTGAGCTGAACAAATTGGAAAAAATAAAACATCATATACACTTTACGACATGTCTGTCAAAGTCATGGGAAATACTGTTAAATAGCAACAGTAAAGAAGCTGTAAATATAAAAATGGGAAAAAGTAGTTATATTAACCAATCCTGTAATTTTTACAGTAATAACTGTTAAAATATTACAGCGTTTGCCATACTAAAATACAATCTACCTTCAACAGTGATGTTTAAACAGTTTTATGCGTTAAACAAAATTTTACTGCCAATTTTACTGGTACATAGCCTAGGTACTTCTCTTGGTGTTTCCTTTTCATGAAAATAAATAAGTAAATAATATATCAGCAATAATTTATCTTTAGAGAGAGATTTTTGTTAGTTAACCAATACTGCACTAAAACTTTCATTTGTGGAAGTGACTCTTAGATTTTCAGTGTTGCTCGGCTTAATTGTAATCATCTGTTAGTTTCTATTGGCCAATTAGTCACAGAAAATACTTTTTATAAACATTATGTGTTGTAGAATAATATTCAGTTTCATTCTTTAAGATGTATTTCTAGTTACCACAGCTGCAAGCATTTCACAGTAAAGCGACTGTATTTATAGACAAATACTACAGTATATCTCTAGTAACCACAGATGCCAGTGTTCTACCATAAATTTCACAGAAAAATATTGTTTATAATACAGTAATGCGGCATCTTTAATTGTAATACTGAAAAAGAAAGAAGTCTTGGTAGTTACTTTTACAGAAACAAATCACTACTTCAGTCTACAGTAGTGGATCTTTATTTTTATTGTGCTTTACTGTAAGTAAATAAATGTCTGTTACCATAAAATATACAGGCAGGGAATATGCTGTCCATATTGCAAAAAAAGCTTTTTTACTGTGTATTAACTGGGTCAGAACTTTTGCACAGCCCCCCCAAACATCAGAGTAATGTGTAGTTGTGCATTAAAATGCGCAGAAGTGTGTTCTCGGCAGAGGATGTGTTCAATTATTCTCACTTAGAATTTATTTTCATTCAGGAACAGCCCTGTAGGCTGTCCATCTTACCCTTAAACATTGAGAGGCAGCAGTTTTTGAACGGTCTCTTCTGGCTGGTTTCTAGATTTTCAAACAGCATCAGTTTCTCATGTTCTTTCTCAGGTAGAACTGGCTGTGTTTGGACGGCGACGTGGCTTTGAAATAATGTTTCCTTTGAAATTTCTTTGTGAACAATGGACCGAAGGGAACACTGGGCGCCAACACTGGTCAAAGCATGTGTTTTGACCAGGGGTGCCCGATCTTTTGCATACATACAAAAAGTGCAGCAGGTTTGGAGCACAAGGTCAAACACCCATGCGGTAACTGCCCTTTAAATCACCAGGCTTTAATAAAGGTGCTAGGACGAGGCAAGAGTGTTTGTACTGCTTCTGGCTTACTCGGCTCCTTCTTTCGCACTTTGATGAACGCTCAAATTAGATGCCATTCAATTTGGCTCAAATAGTGTGAGCCTTTCAGTGAGACGGTGAGAAAAGAACAAGAGGAGAGAGAGAGAAAGAGGTTAAGTCTGCCTTGTTAATGAGTCTATTAGTGGCACAAGCGTCTCATTGACTGAGAGCCGCAAAATAAATCAGATTTATCTTTAGAAATAATTGAATTTGTAGATCAAAATGAAGCTTTAATCAAAAATGCTGTCCCACATTTTCATGTCAATTCTTAAACACAAAGAGTTTTAGTATGTGGGCGGAGCCCTGTTTAGCCACGCCCCTGTATTCTAGAGCAGGAAGTGAGGCTGCATCCCTGTCCCTCATGGCCACATGGTCAGCAGTTAGATCCCATTGTTTTTGAATTATCCCAAAATCTAAAAATCAGTGTGAAACATTAAGAATTGTTATATTTTCTGCAGTTATGAAACTTTTTTGTGTGTTTTAATGAAAAATATAACAACTTTATGTGTATACAACTGCTCAAAGCTGTGTTTGCCAGTCAAACTGTCTAGTGTTTTGAGTTCTGCTCAAAATGAGCTAAAAGTGTCTCTACCGAAACAGTCACCACTGAAACACTTGGTAAAGTTTTAGTAGTGTGATGGCTGTTTTTGGTAGTGATGAATGTGAACGTTCAATCATTTGTATAACATAAACATAATCAACGTATAGAGTCACTCACGTGTATCTATCTTCTTCTTCTTCTTTCGGCTGCTCCCTTTAGGGGTCGCCACAGCGGATCATCTGCCTCCATCTTGCCCTATCCACTGCCGCCTCAAAGTTCACACCAACCATCTCCATGTCCACCTTCACTACATCCATAAACCTTCTCTGAGGTCTACCTCTTCTCCTTCTACCCGGCAGCTCCATCTCCAACATTCTTTGCCCAATATATCCACTATTCCTCCTCAACACATGTCCAAACCACCTCAACCTGGCCTCTCTGGCTTTATCTCCAAACTGCTCCACCTTCACCGCCCCTCTGATCTGCTCATTTCTAATCTTATAATCATATACTCACGTATATGTATACAAAAGATTATTCTTTAGTAAAGGAAATGGTTCTACATAGAACTAGTCCTACATGAACACTCAGTAAACCCTTTGCCTGATTAAAGGGTTCATTGTATCATAAAAAGGTTCTTCAGATTGTTTGGAGAATATGTTTTCTATAGTAGCAAGAAGGGAGAACCATCTACAGAGCATTCGCCATCAATCTGAAGAATTGTGTAACAGTGCAAAGAACATTTTAGTCATGCAAAAGTTTCTTTGAATGTTCACGTTTCTAGTAAAGAACCCTTGAAGAGCCACATTTTTAAGTGTTTAGTCCCAATTAATGTGTTTTCAATTCTGAACTCAAAGCATCTCATGCTATCCTCACAGGAGAAGGAAGAAAAAATTAAACTGGGACACATTTGGACTTTTTCAACTTTTATTATCTTTTAATTAAGCAATAAAAAATAAACTTGACACTATCAAATGTCTAAATCAAATCCTGCTAATCATATGCTAATAAGATAGGCATGGTAATCTGTGCTCAACAATTTGCATAACAAGGTCTTAATAAAGTGTTTACTAAGCATTATTACATCTGATTATGCAAACATTAACAAACCTTGAGGTCCCCATTTATATTAAGTGTCTCTAATAACTGTGTAGTTACATATGAACAACATATGCAACAATAATGTAACTACTAATTATTTAGTCATGGTTACAGCTGGATTATAGAAGTACACCCTATGTAATTAAACATGTGTAGCAACTTCAGTTGTTATATAGGTACAACGGAATTACAGAGTGATAATTATAGAATGGTAACGAATGTGATGTGATGAGGTTACCTTGTTACAGCACAGTTATTCCACAGTAATTAACATACAGTAAAACATACATTTAATATTATGCATCGAAGACTTCTGATCTGTAGTGCAAAACTGAAGTTGATGTGTAATTACACAGGCTGTGCTCAATCCATCTGTAACAAAAAATCATTGGTAGTTACAATGTTGTTACATATGTTATTGATGTGTAATTACACAGTTATTAGAGACACTTAATTTAAAGTGGGACCAACCTTGACTAACCTAGAAACTTAGAAGTTTCAATATTACAAATGTGCTTCATTTCATACAAACAATTCATAACATTCATTCAAAAAGTACCATTTAGGAAAGATTTTGTAACAATTATAGGATTATTAACAACCAGTAACAAACTAATGGATACCTGTGGTGTGGCATAACATTTTCTGTCTTCAAAGAATTTGTCTCATCAGTTAATTCACTTTAAATTAGCTCACAGGACTTGTACCACTCCCCGCCGTGCTTTTTTGATAAAGCTTTTGATTGACAAAAATTGTTACAGATATCAACTGAGATTAGTTGGAGATTATGTTCACATGTTTTGGTCAGTTGTGAAGCCTTTATGGCTGTATATCATGTAAATCTTGTCTGGTTATTTGTCCGTCAACATTCCCTTGTCTCCAGCCCTACTTTCACTTCTAGATGATTCTAATTGGATGCTTACTGTACAACAAAGAAGAGTCATGATGGCAGCTTTAACTGCAGCCAAGAAATCAATCTTCAAAAGCTGGTTTGAACCCAACTTTTCCTTATCTCAGTTATGGTGTGGATATTTTCTGGATATTCTTATTTTATTACAGGCAAGTTTCCACAATGCCACAATGCCAAGGCAGCAGAAATTCGCTTTTGTTCTGAGGCTATTAACTATGTTATGACTTTGTAATCATAGACATCTTGCTTTTGTTGAATGTGTATAGATGTTTGATGTGTATGTATGATGTACATGTATGTATATAAGACCCCCCCCCCATCCTTATATAGATATGCAGAGAATGTTGTTTGTGTGTTCAATATCAAAATTTAAAAAGCTATTAACAAAAACAAAGTATTAGGTACCAACTAATTAGGTATTTATTAGAGCACGTTTTTATGAAGTGTTTTGCTGTATTTTTGTGACGTGGAGCGAAGGGGCGGATGCACATGCTGAGATAAGCAAGATTTATTAAGGGCAAATCCAAAATCAGGGTCGAGACAGTCCAGGGATAAAGAGCCAACATGGATAGATCGGGGACCACACAGCATATAACACCTGCAACACAGACAGAGATTCAAACAAAGACCCGTAACCAGACCGGGAAAAACACAGGGCTTAAATACATAAGGGTAACAAGGGACAGGTGCAAACACAGGTGGAGACAATCAGGGGTGGAGTTATGAAACAAGGGGGCAGGACTAGAAAACCAAAACAAATGCACTTGGACAGGGCTGGGAGGGGCCAATCGTGACCATTTTATCTGCAATATGACTAGAGCTATGACTATTAAATATATTCGCAATTGAGAACTTAACTGATTATTTTGGCAATTAATTGCCAATTAATTGACCTATCCATGCCCCTGCCCACAAATGCATTCTTTACCAGCTGTATAGAATAATGATACAGTCTTAATACATCATAAAAGTGGCTATAAATAGGTATGAATCTGCATTACACATCATGTTTAAGGCTATAATGACCAAAATAAGCCTCAGTATGTAATAATTCTGAAACTTTCAGAGGTTTATATTCTTAATTATGAATTGTTAAAGAAAATAAACTGTCCCAGTTTGCATAATATTGTTAACAATTCATAATGCATAATAAACATGGCTATGATGTGTAATGCACTAGTGTAAATGTTTATAATGCCTTATGAGGGCATTATCCTTAGTGTGTTATGAATGTGTTCATAGTTTCTTAAAGCCACAGCATTAAAAGAAAAAACGTCTCTCTATAAAGTGAATACTTCACTGCTGGGAAGAGCTTTGTCCTGAGAGCAGGATTATACAGAGGAAATATGCTTATGACACGCATACAAAGGGATTTGTGACAACTCCTGAGGTTTTTAATCACAAGCCTGTGGACATAATGTCCTATCATGCAATAAAGTGGTAAATTGGCATTCTGGTTCTGGTTGACATCTCTTTCTATCTGTCGCTTCTTCTCTCCCTCCCTCCCTCTCTCTCTCCCTCCCTGCCTCTCCCTAACCCGCTGCAATCCATTTTTAAAGACAAACTCTACCTCTCGCTGCCCGACTTGCTTATCTAAGTAGCAGAGAAGCAGGCCAGGACTCAAAGAATGACCTTCATCCAACAAGGCCTGAATGCAAACTCTTTGGAGCCTAGAAAACTTCGCTACTAATCTCATGTGGCTCATGATTATTGTCTTAAAGAAAAAAAAATACAGAAATTTGCACAATTTTTATCATGCGCACAAATTTATTGAGGAGACAAGTTTGCTTTTTTCGTTTTGCATTGGAGCTACAAGGCGAATGTAATTAACAGGCAATGGAAGCGTATATACATACTAATTAGCAATGTGCTTACTCCATGGCTAAAACATTTTCAGGCACGAAAAATATCACCAAAAAAAATCACCACAGGGCTAAATTTGTCTCCATGGTGTATCCATTGGTCAGGGCTTTAGGATCTGAACTAAAGGCCTTGTACATTAGAGCCAAAACATACTTCATCACAGGATGTGAACACAGACATTTCAAGCCATGCAGATTGGGTTTCACACATAGTTGTGTTGAAAAATGAGCTACAACTCATTTCAGAAGGCAACACATGCACATAGCTTCAAGCTAAACGTTATAATAGGGGAAGCAATGATGACCGCCAAGCCTGACCAAGCTGTCTTGTACCACCACCTTTGCTTTCTGACCTGCTTTAGCAGATGAGCAGTTGACTCTCACGCAAAGATGGCTTACATAAACATAGAAATATGATACATTTTCGCATTTCCAATCCAAGAGAAGAGGAAAACTAGCTCACTGCCTATTACTGTCCACGTTTAGCTGTTGAGGCTGCTGGAATAGCAGCAGATCCCTCTCTGATTTGTCCTCTATCACCCCCTTCAGTACTGAGTCTGAACCACCACAGCAACATAAGGAGGCACGATGAGTTTGTACAGAAGGACCAAGCGTATGCCGTACATTAGCCTAGTGCTGTCATTCGCGTCTCCATCCTTGCTTGAAGTATGTTTTGGGTCTACCATTGACTACCAACATAACTGTAAAATGATAGGAATCGATTGATCTTGTTTTGATTTACAGTGTGTGTTGGGGGGGGGGGGGGGGGGTTATGATCACTGTAGTCCTTCTGGAAGTTCTATATATGTCATTATAAATAAGAGCCCTAGTTTTTGTTAGAAATGAAAAACAGTGGCGGCAGCGTTTAGTCACTGTAAGCATCATATATATGCTCATATATAAGCAGATATAAACTCACATGTAAGTTAATGTCTGTTGCAGTCTTCAGACGTCTATGATTTATCTAGAATACCTAAAAGAGCCTCACATGCACCAGCATTAGCACTACAGCTTGGAGTTGTTAGCCTCGTAAATAGGCCCAAAGTTTTATTACACACTTCTAGAACTTAAGAATAACAGCCAGTTTGCATTGAAGGCCCTGTAGTTACTATATAATATGTCTTAGTATGTAAAAGCCTTGCAATTTTAAGGGGTTATGCAATCTCTTCTACACTTACTTATGTGCTACCTGACATTTTGCATGGTTAAAACAGTAATATCAGTCATCTTGGAGATGGAGGTCTGTCCATGTTTTTGTCCAAGTGTACTTGCTTGCTTAATAAAGTTTTAATTACATTAGCCTCATAGTTCCAGTATAAAATACAAAAAACACAGAACAAGTGGTGTGAAAGCAAAATTGTGTTTTTTTGGGTTTTTTTTTGCCAAATTCTGCTTTTAACACAATAAGCACACTCATTTTCAGTCTGTAGTGTCAGGGTGAGAATTGGATAGCAGCCCTCGAGAAAATGTGGCAAATGTGTTCAACCACTCTAAGAACTCCAGTGTGTCATATTCATTCATGTGTGCCTTCATACGGTGCTGTTGGCAGGTTTTTTAAAACCATGGCTTGATAAAAGCGTTAATAACGGCCCCGTTTCGCTCCTCAGACATCTGCCGATCTTGTTATGCTCAATCACGTATAGTTTTCCCGCTAAAAGCCTGGAAGAAGGCACCATTAACCGAGAAGAGATCACACAGGAGCTCTTTTCGACATGCTGCTAATGCTGACCCTCCTGCCCCGGCCTTTCCGCGCTCCACACTCTTCATATTCTTGTTTGATGATGGCTGGGTGGCTAGCAGCCACTGAGGTTAGCGCTAGCACTAAATGTCAGAGCATCCTCATTAAAACCTCTTTGGCAGCGGCTCTTTCCACTCAGGAGAACTGCTCTCCACTGGTATCTTCTCTGTGGTGCACTGGAGAAGCATCTGGTATCCATACATCCAGCCAGTCCCTCTGAGTCGCTCAGACTTTTAGAAGTGTTCAGACGTCTGACGATCTTAACAAAGATGGTTCTTCAAGGGTTCTTTGGTGAAGACAGTGGTTCTGAGGGATCACAGCACATCTCTGAGACTCAGGCTTGTACTTCCCAATTATACACAGACCGCTTGTACAATGGTTCTTTAAGGGTTCTTTAGTAAAGGAAATGTTTCATTATTGAACCATAACCACTCAAAGAACCATTTGCATGTTTAAAGGTGTGTTTGCATAGTGACATGGCTCTTCAGATTGAGGGAGAAAGCAATGTTAATTTCTTTGTGTATGAAATTGATTACATTAACATTTTTTTTGTTTTTTTAATTTTGTTAATAACAATGGAATGTATTTTATTCATGCAGAAAGAATGTACATGATGGAATAAAGTCAATTCAATGCATCACTGTTTTCAATGTAGAAAGAAATGGATAGGAAGCTTTACATGGTTTCTCCGGCTGTAGGAAATGCGCTTTCCTGTGGCATAACCAGTGAGCACACATGAAATATATGTCCACCTGATGAACTGTAATATGGATCTATGCAGTGCAGAACCTTCTAATTTTTGTGCCAACTAAACAATACACTCACCAGCCACTTTATTAGGTACACCTAGTAATGCTAGTAAAAGGTTGGACCCCCTTTCGCCTTCAGAACTGCCTTAATTCTTCGTGGCACACTTTCAACAAGGTGTTGGAAACGTTCCTCAGAGATTCTGGTTGGTTATTTGAGTTCCTGCTGCCTTTCTATCATCTGGAACCAGTCTGCCCATTCTCCTCTGACCTCTCACATCAGCAAGGCATTTTCGTCCACACAACTGACCGCTCTCTGGATATTTCCTTTTTTTTGGACCGTTCTCTGTAAACCCTAGAGATGGTTGTGCGTGAAAATCCCAGTAGATCAGCAGTTTCTGAAATACTCAGACCAGCCCGTCTGGCACCAACAACCACGCCACGTTCAAAGCCCCTTAAATCCCCTTTCTTCCCCGTTCTGATGCTCGGTCTGCACTTCAGCAAGTTGTCTTGACCACCTCTACATGCCCAAATGCATTGAGTTGCGGCCGTGTGATTGGCTGATTAGCTGTTTGTGTTAACAAGCAACTAAACAAAGTACCTAATAAAGTGGCTGGTGAGTGTATATCTGTATCTGGTGAAAACAGCAAACAAATTTGGATTATCCACTCAATATTTTTCTCTCTTTCTTGTGGTAACTAGGTAGATACAGCTAAGCAGGTTCTCTCATAGTGTAGGACATAAGGAAATTCACTACAGGCCTTACATGTTAATTACCAACATAATTAGGAAGCAACAGTGAAGTTTTATATGCGATGGGTGGGACTAATTGTTTGGGACTAATTGCTTTTGGAAGTTCTAGATACTTCACCAACTGTGAATATGAACAGTAGTCTAATGAGGTTTTCATTAGTTGTTAGGAACAGAAAATAATAGCTGTAGCTCTACACCAGCACTCTTTACCAAAAGAGTTCAAATTTATGTTAATGTCTTTATAAGCTCCAAATAACACATGTGGAATGTCTTTCACAAGCTTTTATTGTCTGTGTTTAACTTTGAATGGCAAAAAATGGTTATGTACACCACTGTTATCATAGCAGTACAATATTTTTAGAAAAAAAAGGAGATGAGCATCATACAGGTACATTTTCTGATTTCTTGACCAGGTTTTGACATTTACGGCCTAAACTGAAGGCCTAGCACTAACAGTTATGGTTCACCAGTGAATACATAAGCTTATATGTTTATACTGTATATAGATTTCACAATTCAAATCAATACAATATAGCAATATCTCAGTTAAACAGACTGCAAAAATAGGAGTAGCTAATAATGATTGACACTGACCCCTTAAAATCCCATGTTTATTATATACTCAGGCTTATTATTCAGTAACTATAGGGACTATAGTGCCAATTGGCTTAGCTACTCTTAGGCAATAGATGTCTGTCATAAAACACTGGGCCAGCTGGTGGGGCAATTTCAGGGGTTAATATGTTAATGTATCTATTTTCGATTAGATTAGGCATTCGACATTTTAAAAGTACAATATCTGAAACAAAAGCGAATGTTAGCCCCAAGCGAACATGTTAGTCATGATAAAACAGGAGAGGCCTACTTTTAATGTAAGTCAGTGTAAAAATATATATTTTGTAAACAATTCTGAAGCATTTCTATTGATCCATTCATCATGAAATAGTCACAAATGATGTAGAAAAGTAAAAAGAAGCTGATATGAAATCAAATCTTCAATCTTTTTCCTGTCTGTTATTCCTGGTGCTTTAACAGGATTTAAACCATGATCAGCACTGAAACTGCTACAAAGAAAGCCATGCAGAGGAGCACGGAGGATAAAGGAGCAGCAGTGTTTAGAGGAAAAGTTCTTTGTTGCTGCCATGGAAAATATTTGTACAGCTTAAACCTTGAAGTAAACCCAATTATAGCGGCCTCAAAGTAATGCAGCAGCAAATTAGTGGCTCCAACCTTTCTTGTCGCGGCGTAATGTGCAGCAGGTCACTAAACAAAGAGGCTGCTTCTGCAGAAAGTGGCAGTCTAGAGCGAGTGAAGGTGCTATGCATGCTGAGGTGGTGCTGGGGGACGGCAGACACTTAAAGCAAGGCGCAGTCTACAGTCAAGACAAAACAACACAAGGCTAATGTAGCTCACAAGTAATTAAAGTAGGCCTGTCAAACAATTAAAATGTGATTATTTTGTGTAGTTAGCCATGTTTGATCATATTGTTTTGTGTAGTTAATCATGATTAATCACATTTTTTATAGTTAATCACAATCAATCACTCTATGTAGTTCATTGGGGTGAATCAATGCTTAAATTAGACATGACATTTTTTTCACTTTAAAAGCAGTGCAACTTATAAGAGGTTATAAAAGTGAGAGCAACAGTGGCTGCATGTTTTTGCTGATGAGTGTGCATATATATATATATATATATATATATATATATATATATATATATATATATATATATATATATATCACTCGAAATAGGCCCCAAATATTCTGTAATAACTGTAACAACGTGCAGTGTGGTCCACAGTATATGGAGCTTCAAACAAGCCAGGATGCCCTTGCATCAGAGTGATAAGGTAGGCGTCAGACAGCCGTCACCTGACGTTTAACCTTTGTTTTCAATTTCCAGGTGCATACCCCCTGTACTCCTTCATGAGTCTGTCAGAAAATAGAGATCACTTCCAGCATCGCATGTAAGGCAATCTTTTCAAGTCAAGGTATGTAGTGTATTTTTTTGGTTCAGACTGTTGTAACTACTAGGAGGAGGTGAGGGCTGCAGTCTCAGATGCTATCAGAACAGCACTGGACTTCACTCTGCACTACTGCAAATGTTCCAAATTTAATAGCATTTTTAAAA
The DNA here is from genome assembly GCF_015220715.1 of Pygocentrus nattereri. Classification (NCBI taxonomy): domain Eukaryota; kingdom Metazoa; phylum Chordata; class Actinopteri; order Characiformes; family Serrasalmidae; genus Pygocentrus; species Pygocentrus nattereri. Next base: position 36,770,317 of record NC_051225.1, read on the forward strand.
TTGTGACACTATTAATTTATCACATTGTCATGCAAATTAAGGTATTAATGCATTATTATAATGCATTATAAGGTATTAATATTATTATAATATTCATTATCATGTCAATTACATATAAAGCAAACAATGCCTGACCTGCCGCCCATACTTTTGGAGATTGGCATGTTCATTTTGGGGATTGCTTTATTGTTGTTGGCATAACAGTTATTAATAGCCCACACATTTTCCTCCTCTTATCATCATATTTGTCATTATTTGGGAATTTGCATCCAGATCAAACTATGAATTTTAGTGACATGATCCAAAACAATGCCATCACTCACTCTGGCTTTTGGACTTCATGGTAGATTGTCCTTTCCTTATTTGGCCCAGAGAACATGACGTCCATTATTTTCATGAACAGTCTGCTAAGCTGAATTATTAGAGTACAGTAAACATTCAATAAAACATTGTAAACCATTGTGCCACAGTCTATTTTAGATGAGCCAGAGCCCTGAGAAGTTGGAAGTGTTTCTGGATGTTGTTGATATATGGCTTCCACTGTGCATAGTGCAGTCTTTACTTGCATTTGCGGATTGTTCATTGACAATGGCTTGACAAAGTGTTCCTGAGCTGTGCGTGAGCTGTAGCCTTCTGATGTTGATTCCCAACTTGTAAGGCCAAATCTGTACCCCTGTGCAGACATATGACTGTGTAGGCATATGACAGAGACTGGGAGAACACCTTTTACTGTGTTTAGCTCTAGGCTGTGACCGGGCTGAGGAGGTGCTGGATGCACGGTGTGAAAGTACTGATGTGGGAATAGTTTAAACTGCTGCAGCAGATGTTACATATGACACAGCACATATGGTGCAGATAGGAGAGGAGAGGAGTAGAGAGAGATTAGAAATGTGAAAAGGAGATTAATAGGCCTTAAAAGAGAAGATAGTGAGAAAGCTAAAGTACCGTTCTCTGAAAAATGAACCAAGGAGATTCTTTTACTGAAAATGAATTGCTGATAAGAGTGAAGTCTCTATTTGCTGAGTCTGCTCTGATTCAGAAACAGTCACACTGAATCTAACACTAATGGCCCAGCGGAGGTGAGCTATGACAATAATAACATTGTTTCATTTTGTTAGTTAAACTAACAAATAACCAACGATGATAAATCTTCCAATATATTAACAATATTAACTGACAGCAGGCTTTAGTGCTTCTTTTAAGCTTTTATTTTCTGGCAGTGGTCAGACCTTTTTACATTTACGGCACTTGGCTGACGCTCTTATCCAGAGCGACTTACAATTTGATCATTTTACACAGGCAGGCCAAGGCGGTGTTAGGAGTCTTGCCCAAGGACTCTTATTGGTATAGTGTAGGGTGTTCGCCCAGGTGGGGATTGAACCCCAGTCTACAGTGTAGAAGGCAGAGGTGTTAACCACTACACTATCCAACCACTTTTTGAGATCAGTGTGTGAAAATAGAGGAAGGGAGTTATTAAGAAGCTTACAAAGATAAAGGAAGGAAGTGACAAGAAGATAAGCTTAGATAAGATAGACTTTTATTATCCCACTGGGGGAAATTTGCATTGTTACAGCAGAATACACAGTAAGCAGATAAAGAGCAGTAAGTAGAGAAAGATGTGCATCATACAAAATACAAAATATAAGCTATACTACAGAAATAAAGAAATAAGCAAGGAGTCTGTTAGTAGAAAAATATAAATAAAAAATAAAAATAGAATTAAGATACTATGCAAATTTACACTTTTCACATGCAGTTGCATGGATATTGTATATTTCTGAGCAGGTAATGACTGGATATCGCACAGAAATTGTAGATATTGCACAGAACTTGCGTATATATTGCACTTGTAATTGTGCGATGGGAACGATGGTTACCACTGTGGTGTTAATATGGTGGCTGTTAGTGCTATTGGAGAACACATAATGAAAACATTGGCCCATATTTATAAAAGTTCTCAGAGTATTAATACTGATCAGATTAGGCCTTTTATAAAACACTCAATAGGACTGCGTAGACTGATGAGACCCGACTTTACGTCACTTTTTTACCCTGAGATGCTTGAGCACTGTGGGCCATTGTTAGCATTTACTAATATATGGCTACTTAATTAGAATAAACTTTACTTGAACAGATATACAGTCACATTAGAGAGAGCGAGAGAATGGAGGAAGAGCTCAGATGAAAAGCTGCTCTTCAAAGCCCAGGGTGAAACTAGAGGGCTGATCTTTTGATATCTCCACTGATTCATCACGGGTCATTACTAAAGTTGCATGACCGCTATTTCTTAAAAAACACCAGCTAGCCATAATCGCTGCATGTGATTTTTCACATTAAACCTCTATTGCTGCTCCTGTTGTGTGTGTTTACACTATCATATAGCAACACATTATGTTAACTAGTAACAGACAACTTCTGAGACCCCCCTGGGAATGGGAACGGGATGATGGGCAATGGAAACAAGTACTTGACAAGGGTACGGATGCTACAGGGTTTCGATTAGTAATTGTAACATGCTATAATGCACTGCTCTTTGCCACACTACCGCCCCACACTCCCCATGCCGTGACAGACCTCGGTCTTGTAGATATAGATAGTGCTTTCTTATTTGGCTTAGAAAACATGATGTCTGTACTTTTCTCCGTCAACGAACTCCAAGAGTGTTACTGATTTTAACAGGCAGCTAAACTCTTCTCATCACCAAGTCCTCCGAGGAACACGCAGCCTGTTGTAATTGGCAGATCTAATGATGCAAAGTGTGAAACTACAAGCACGATATAAAATATGAATAAACAATGAAAATTCTACACACAGTTTACATTCACGTAAAGTTAGTCCAGACTAAAAAAAACTACAAAGGGATAAGCTAGAAAGGTAGAGATCACCACTAAATAGAATTTAACTAGAAGACATGCTTGCTCACAGGAGAAGTTACAGGGTTGTAATATGAAAAGCTTCTTTAAAGCAGTTAAAGCTTGAATAATTAGATCAAATAATAGAAAACATTTATACATACACCGTTTTTATAATGCCGCATACAAGGAGCAAAAACAGGACAGCAGATGTGAAAGACAAGAGTATCAGTAACTCTTACTGACTTCCATAAGGAATCAAGGTTGACTTCTCAGACCACAACACACATTTCCGCTGTGCATCAGTTCGTTTCAGTTGAGCTCAAGCCTGGAGAAGCTTCTGCTGTGCATAGTACTTTCCTCACTTGCATTTGTGGATGAGTGGTGTATATTCGCAACAAGCCCATGCGGTAATATCCACCACGGATTTAATGCAGTGTATTAAAGGCAGTGTAGTCAGTTGTAGAGGAATGTTGTTCTAACACTGTCGTATTGGTGACGGGCCTCAACTCATCCTTGCTCATAAAGGACTACGTCAAGCATGGTTGAATCATCAGACGTAAGACATTGATCGTTTTAATGCTTCTAGTGTTATTTTACAACATGTTGCAGACTTCAATTTTAGAATAATCATATAAAGAATCTACACACGTACATTTATAGACCTACAAAATTCAAACTCACTACCTCCCGAAACACACACACACACACACACACACACACACACTCTGAATCAGTGTATCCATGTTGGCTGTGGGCTAATCCTGCCAGTGTTAGGGGCTGAAGCAGTACAGCACATTTCACAGAGAGGGAGGATATGCTCCGGGCCCAGTCATTTCCAATTACAGTCCAGCACACTTCTTAATCAGCAGCAGCTTTCCCTCTCTTTCCCTCTCTCTCTCGCTCTCTCTCTCTCTCTCTCTCTCTCTCTCTCCCTCCCCATACAGGATGTTGCTGCCATGTTTTCCTTGGCCGTGGATGTTGCCAGATTGGGCAAAGCAAGTAACACACTGCCGCGATGCCCAGGAGAGCATCAGCTAGCCAGACAGCCGGTCAGGAAAAGTGTTGTCTTAGAGCCTAACTTCACAGATTCTCTCGCTCGGATAGGAAGAAAAAGAAGACACATTAAAGCTAATGGTACTGGATCAATGCCGATATCTATTAGAAACTCATTAGGAGAACAGTCCAGAAGGTTGATTAATGGTGCTTGATCATTTAGAATAAAATGAGAACAGTAGTAGTAAACTGAGATTCAAGATTCAAGAGGTTTGTTGTCATTTGCACAGCAGAGCAGGCAGTTGCACTGTACAATGAAATTCTTACTTCGTTCCTCCATTCACCGAATATAATCTTAAGAGAATAAAAAAAGAAAATAAGAATAACTCTAAAAACAGTAGTAAAAAAGTAAAAGTACAAGGAAAAATGTACGGTATGTGCAAAGTTGAAATAAAACTAAAGTTACACCTGCGTATGTGCAAATATGTAGAGCAGCTGTTCATAAAGTGCATCAAGCAACAGATGTAAACAGATGTAACCAGTAAACAATATTACTCTGTGCAGGTAACAGATGTAAACAGTGTTGTTCTAACAGCAGCAGTGCAGTGCAGGTAAGGTGCAGTTGTTGAGTGGAAGGTTAAACCCAGTGGGAGCGGGGAAGAGGTAGTGAGTGAGGTGTTCACCAGCCTGATGGCCTGTGAATAGAAACTGTTGGTCAGTCTTGTAGTCCTGGACTTCATACTCCTGTAACATCTGCCTGAAGGTAGGAGTGTGAAGAGTCTGTGCTGGGGGTGTGTACTGTCCCAGATGATGTTTTGGGCCCTTCTGATGACCCTGAACATCTACATGTATTAGCAAAAACTGGTAGGTAAACTGCCTTTCTTTGAAAAATCTAATCACAAATTCCGCCTCAACTAAAATGTAATCAACCAGCCAAGCAGAGTTCACTTTTACACTCGAACTACAAGGCTAATGTATCTAAAATCTCATTTTCACCATTATCTTATCCCTTCTCAGACACTTGGTAAGGAACAGAGTGCTAATGTTACTGTCAAAGTAGCAACATGATTGCAAACATATCCAAAAAATTCATTACTGTTAGCTATGCAACATATTTTTGACTAGATGTAGATGACAGTGTGTCAAAAACCACACAGGCAGTCTATTAAGCTGTTTTCACACCGCAGTGGTCCAATGGCCCAAATATGATTTTTTCATCAGATCCAATTTTTTCTTTGGCTGTTCACAATATCTTTTAAATGTGACCCATGTGCCACATTACTCTGAGTACCTCAGCTCTTAAACTGACCCACATGTGCAAAAGAACAATGCTTCACATTCCTTCAGGTGACTCATCCAGAGTCTCACAGGAGCCATCATGAAGCTTGATTGACTGACAGTTGGGCTAATCACTCAAAATATGATGCTCGGCTCTTTGGTTCGTGTCCTCTGATTCGTTAAACTTCACTTTCAGATGTTTTAACTGTTCTTTATCTCCTCAAACACGGCGGGTTTCTATAAGTCTCTTCTTAGTTTTTGTACAAAAACATCACCCCAGATATTTATGCAGTGCAAAATTCTGATGAATGTGGAGTTGATGATGTAAAAGTCACATTAATTGCAACATGGTTGTTCAGATTGGGTTGCATCTCTGTGTATCAGATACATACCGGATTTCACTGCCACATTTGAAAGTGTCTCAAATCAAATTGAAAATGCCAGATTCAGTGTTTTCAGATGCATGCTAATGAGATTATAAGCTTCCTTTAGCCAAAAGAAGCAAACTTTAGGCAGAAGATGCCTTAGCTGATTGACCAGGGGGAAATTATGTAAGATGGATCTTTCACAAAACTGTTGCTTTAATCTTTAATCCACCATACCATCTACATAGGATGATGTCATTCGCCAACCATGACACACATGACACACACTTCTTGCAGAAGACCAGTATCAGCTCTGATGTCACCCCATGTTTCTCTTCTGGGCCACTGTCACACGCCATGGTCATGACAGCTTCCAGCCTCACTCGGCTGGACGTCAGGCCCAAAATGCCCTCCTTTTGTCCCAGTGTCACGATTGGCCCCTCCCACTCCTGTCCATGTGCTTTGTGTTTTGGATCTTGTTTTGGTTCAGCCCCCTTGTTTGTTGACTCCGCCCCTGATTGTTTTCACCTGTCCCTCGTTATCCCTGTTTTATAAGCCCTGTGTTTGCCCCTTGTCTTTACTGGTCTTTGATTTGTTTGCTTGGTTTGCTTTCTTCGATGTGTTTGATCGTGCTGTTCGTTTGATGTGTTGGTTGAACCGTTTGAACCTGTTTATTGTTTGTCATCATGTCTAACTCTCGTTCTATCCGTGTTGGCTCATTGACCCTGGACCGTTTTGACCGTGACCCTGGATTTGCCCATGATAAAAGACGCTTATCTCAGCACGTGCATCCGCCTCCTCGCTCCGCGTTACACCCAGCTGAGATACAATAGCTCACTCTCCAGCTCCACTCTGAAGGGGTGAGAGACATTCTAAAATCATTATTATATCTGGCACAGTGGTAGAGTCTAGATTCCTCTTAGAAATAATAAAAAAATGGTGTTTTGAATTGATTCAGATATGTACATTGGTTCTACATTAATGAAATATGTTCCCTCACCGCTGTCAGGAACTGATGTACAGGTAAATTTATTTATTTAAAACATTTTTTTTGTTTATGTTTTGGATTTTTACCCCGTTTTCTCCCCAATTTAGTCGTCTCCGATTACATCCACTAGTTAGGACTCCCCCAATCACTTGATGCTACCAATGCTAGGAGGGTGAAGGCTAACGCAGGTTTCCTGTCACGATTGGCTCCTCCCACTCCTCCATGTGCTTCTCTGTTTCCTTTTTATCATCCATGTGCTTCTTTGTTTGGTTTCCTCCCGGTTCTGCCCCTTGTTTCTTGTTTCCGCACTTGATTGTTTCCACCTGTTTTCCACCTGTGTCTTGTGAACCCTCGTTAGCCCTTTTGTATTTAAGCCCTGTGTTTTCCTTGGTCTAGTGCTGGTCTATGTTTGATTGTGTTTGATGTGCTGGATTTGTTTGGTGTGTTTCTCCGTTGTGTTTATCCTGTGTTTCTCATTATGTCTGTTCCCCGATCTCTTCGTCTTGGCTATTTGAACCTGGACCGTTCTGACCATGACCCTGGATTTGCCCTTAATAAAAGTCGCTTATCTCCGCATATGCGTCCACCTCAACATCGCTCCACGTTGCACTTCCTCTGAGACCTGTAAAGCCAGCTACCACATCTGTCCAATGCCGCTCACGGAATGTCATTGGACAGCCGAACATACTCGAAAGCGCCAACTGCCAGATCTGTTACATCAGCTAACAGATGCCTGCACTGACTAGCATCACGTTGAATGATGGGGGTTGAAAGGGGGGGGACATCCTACCCACCCAGAGAGTGAGGCCAATTGTGCTCTCTTTCTCAACATCTTGAGCATCAGGTACATTTAAACCAACACACTCTCAGAGCAGGGAGAAATCCAAGCACACATGCAGTATGTTCATAAACTCATCATAAATAAATAGTTATTATCAGAATAAGGAGGACATATCAGTGCACAAATATCAGTGGTGGAACAGACCTGTTAGAGCTAGGCCTTCAGTTTGTGATGTAAATGTCAAAAGTTGGTCAAAGCACCACAAAGAAAAACAAAACCCATCTCTGAGATCATGCAAGCATCCCCATGGGACTCTAGTAGTTTGTTAGCACCAAGCTAATGCACTAAGCTTCACATGAATGTGTTTTGGCAGCTCTAGATTAGACACAGACACTTGAAGCTTGTAAAACACATTCGATATTGTGCTTGAAGTCTGTAATAGAAACCTTACCATATATTTTACACTGTAGCAGTTTCACAGTGACTCTTTTCTGAAGCCCTAGAAGGCCCCTCTGATATGGATAACACATCTTAGTAATAACATATTAATAACAATCTTAATAACATATTAATTACAAGTTAATACAATATTGGTAGCACTTTATATAATACAATATAAGCAGTACTTTACAGATTGGTAATAAGTGGATAATGTTATGGTAGTATCATGATAATAAGTAG